>NC_064807.1:12547869-12847869 GCF_023721935.1 Panthera uncia
TTTTTTTTTTTCAACGTTTTTTATTTATTCTTTGGGACAGAGAGAGACAGAGCATGAACGGGGGAGGGGCAGAGAGAGAGGGAGACACAGAATTGGAAACAGGCTCCAGGCTCCGAGCCATCAGCCCAGAGCCTGACGCGGGGCTCGAACTCACGGACCGCGAGATCGTGACCTGGCTGAAGTCGGACGCTTAACCGACTGCGCCACCCAGGCGCCCCTCACCAGTTTTTAAATGTAGCCAATGATCCCTGTAAGATTCAGGTTCTGGTGCCAGCTCACCAAAAACTCCTTATAAATAGACATAAGGCAACATGACAGGAAGCTGGTTGTAAACAGAGGTTCAAGACATGTTTGGTCCACTGCTATTAACTGAGGAGTTTAAAAATCATGCCTTTCATAATCCTATTGTTTTTAACTGAGGCATAATAGACATAATAACATTATATTCGTTTTAGGTATACGACATAATGATTCTAGAATCATACTTTTAAATACCTAAAGCAAAAAAAAGGAGAAAATAGGCTGGTTGGTACAATGAAATATGCTCTGTTGGAGATTTGGCGTAAGATATTCCATGTCTGGGTCTGTAACTGGCTGTCCTGCGATCCTTAGTTTTTATCACAGGGTCTCTGGGCCTTCCCTGATTCTAACACATGACTGATTCTGAGGTCTCTCCTGGAGTGTCTCTTCTCTTTACAGTGACCAAAAGATCCAAAACTAATGCAGATTTCTGAAATCAATGAGCTGAGAGGTCTGAAAATTTACCACCAACATAGCAGTGAGAAAATTCCACAGTTTATCCGCAGGTCTAACACAGCGTGCCCTCCACCCCAGGATGGGAGCCTCCTAGGAGGAGAGGGACTCACGCAGGGAGAAGCTGGAAGCTGCTTAATCTTTGTTGCTTGTCGAAGCCAAAAGTTGAATTAAAACAGATGGGTCTTTTAAGAAAAAGAAGTGTTGGTCAGCTAAAGACTTATTTAAAAACACATGGTCATTCTGCCTTTTGTGGGATCTGAAGACCAAATATAGTATCTGCAGGAAGCATGCTGTTACAGTTTAGCAACTATTTCCCAAAACATGGCTGGGATTCTAAAAACGCTAGTCCCAAACCCGTTCTTCTAGAGGAAGCTCCATTCAGCCTGTCTTTAGGGATTCGTGAAAATTCCACCCCTTTAGCCAAGTGTCTTAATACTAGAGTTTTTGTTTTCTTTTGCTTTATGTTTTTTTTTTAATTTTTATTTTTAGAATTCTATGGCAGCTTATTGTCAAACAGTTGAACGAATACAATTGCGTTATATAGAACATCCTGCAGTTGCGTCAATAGCATCTTAATGAAGGGTTCTGGAACTTCGCGGACTGGATTATAGTAATTTTATGAATAATTATTCTACCAACTCTGTAGTCACCATACCCAAATTTATCTGCACAAAGGATTTCAAAGGATTGTAACCTCATCAGAAGAAAAGTTAAATTTAACTCAGAGTCAAACCCTCTGGTAAATTGTCGAGGTCCACCACTTGGAACAGGAACCCAGCTAGGTTCATTTTGTGAACATGGGTAATTTATGGTACTGTTGGCATAGGATTGAAATATTTCTATGCGAAGATAGAAGGCTTTTTCTGGAAACTGTCATTCACATACTTATTATAGGCCCAACTGGGGCTCTTCAATGAGTAAAGTAGGTGGTGGGTTAAGCCAGAAACGTGGCCAACTATGCCTATTGAGCAGGCCATGGAGACAGGCTACTTTAAAAGACAGTGAAAAACCAGTTAATTCAGCCATTGTTTACCTGTTTCATACAAATGATCCTTCTTAACTGCACAAGAAAAGTGTGTAGTTATATATTCCCCAGCTCTCAGGGAAGCTTGGTTCCCCCCTCCCCCTCCACAAGATCCTCTTTATTGTGTTGGGTAGCCTTTAAATTATGACACCTCATAAAGTGGAAAATCAGTAGCCCTAATTCTTTTAAAAATTTAACCTGATTTGGTTTGGGAAAGTAAGTTCCCGACATACTAACTTATCTACTTTTTCTTTCCTGGGTGTTTTAACTAGGGACTTTTATGGACTTTTATAGCCCTGGGGATCGTCTAGCTCCAGCCTTGTGGCTGGATTCCCATACAGACCCTCTCTCCACCCTCCTCCCCCCCAAAAAAACTTTAGAAGACAATTATAGTTCCATACTATGAGGAAAGTTTTCTCACTTACTTTTTATGATCTGCTGCCTGCCATTATGTTGTTATGAGGGAATAGACCATTCCTTTTGGAAAGGGAGAAAAATGTAAACAAAGAGAAGAATCAATGGCCCTTTGACAATTTCAAGTTTTCTGAAACAGGAAATTGGAACAGTAGAGCCCTGATCATCTCAGGGATGATTATTCAGCTTGAGTGTTTGTCCATGTCTCTTGTTTTTAGGCTCCTTTGCCTTTTGTTTTTCGGATTTGAGGATATTTCATTGCGTATTAGAACCACCACCTGGTGACATATAGAGGAAGAGAAAACTAACTCCATCTAGTCTGCTTTTAAAACATCAACAACTGTCCTGTTTTGATTGGGTAGAATAAAGTGAGGTTCTATCATCCACACAGCAGTTTTCCATCACCCCCCAGTAGTTTGCAGCCAGAAGTAATTTTGCCCCCCAAGGGACATTTGTCAATGTCTCGATATATTTTTGATTGTCACGACTAGAGGGTGATATTGGAATCTAATGGATAGACATCAGGTTTGCTGCTTAACGTCCCCGGCAACAAACAATGATCCATAATAATATTAAAATATCAAAATATCAGGAGTGCCAAGACAGGAACACCTGCTACAGATAATTGACCATGTGCACTGTCCCTTTTTAGTACGATAAAAACTAAGTTAAGTAATACTGTTGATCATTACTTGACTATATTTAAAATTATGTTTGCAGATACATTTATATAGCTCACCGGTCACTTCCTATTTGTGTTTCCAAAGTTCGCCTAGGTAGGGTTTCTCAACAATGAATATTCTCTATCAAAATAAAAACTGTGAAGTATCACCAGTACCTAAGGACACAACCTTTAACACAGTGAAAAATGGAATTTACACAAATCTCATTTGCCCCTGACTTTCAAGAGATTTGCATAAAATCAGGAGTACCTGCCTAAGGGATATGTTATTTTACTTTGTCCATCTCAAATAGATATTAGTATATTCAAGTTGCCTAGGAATTTTTTTCTAGTCTATAGGAGTATTCCACTGGCTTTGAAATACTGCCTAAAATGAAATAAACACTCTTTTTAAAAAGATCTAAAAATAAATAAGAGATTAATCCCCTCAAGAATTTAGAGCAAGACCAGTTCCCTTCTTGTCACATTTTTAGCTGGACCTCGGGACAGAGTTCTGAAGAAAGATGTTTGGCTTTCCCTTTTCCCTGAGTCAACCACAGACCCCGTCACTAGGTTGCCTGGTCGACCAGCTACCCTAAAGTAACCTTTCCACTTCAAGTAGCCCTCAAAATGTAAGATGGTGGGACAAGAATAGGAGCTGACATTATCAGCATTATTCATAGCACAGTGGAAAAATCTTGTGTGTTCCACCAAACAAGCCGATCTTGTCAGGTTTCTTTTGTGTGTTGGAATGCTGATAGGCAAGTGCCAAACAGATCTGAGGTTGGAGGCCATAGTTTGAACCTAGTTCATAGCGGAGTGACCATGGATCTTTTATAAGACAGAACAACATGTGGTCTGGCTAGTATTCTAAGTGTGGAAAGAGTTCTAAGATAGGAACAACCTAGTGGCCTCCTCATGCCCGGAACATCTTTAGCATTTCACTCAACCCACTGTTGGCAGTTCACATATTTTTTGCAATCCTCAAAAAGAGCCAGGAAGTCCTACCCATTGGAATTTATGCAATGAGGAAATGTTATGTATCTGCTGCGTCCAATTCACTTGACCGCTAGCCATACGTAACTATTGAGCCCTTGAAATGTGGCCAGTGTGCCTGAAGAAATGAACTTTTGATTTTTACTTAATTTTAATTTAGATAGCCACATGTCCTTGGGACTGCTGTAATAAACATTGCCAATGTAGGAAATAATAACTCATTCCACATCTCAATTATAGATGCCCTGATTCCTTTTTTCTTTTTTTTTTGTCTCAATTATAAATATAACAAAATTAAAGAATGCTTAGAAAATAAGGGAAAATTTGGTTCAATGCTCATAATTTCATGAGCCTAACATAAAAGTAAATTTTCAAGGTTTTTTTTTTTTTTCCGTGTACTTCTGGATGTAACTTATCTTATTTTAATTTTAATTTTATCTATGATAACCAGCTTTTTTTCACTTAACACTATGAGAGAAATAGACTTTCACACTACTAATATCCACAAGCTATCAGAGTTAATGTTTGCCTATTTCTTAGATTACGGTACCATAGTGTATTCATTTCCTGTATAATATTTTTAGATTTTGGGTTGTTTCATTGCTTTTGCTTGCTGGCTTACTTGCCTGCTAGTTTGGTTTTATGGTCATTATCAAATTAAGCTATAGCAAACACTTGAAAGCATGTTACTATTTCTCCTTTTTAGAATACAATTACCTGCTAAATGCTTGAGTCTTACTTAGGTAACGGTTCACAGGGCTAATCATTCCACCACCCCAGATTCATTGTGGAAAAAGTACTTTTCCGCTATTCTGGTGGAAAATAGACTTTAAAACTGCCAAAAAGAAGGAAAGCCAGGACTTTTCTCTCTGCAGCACAATTTATTCAGTAAATTAGGAGACAGATTACTATTCTTTCCCCTGTAACAATAAACATTACTGATAAAATGTAACTACATTCAGGGCAGATGACATAGACCTTTGCTTTGCAAATGAGGACTATGTTCCCCGGCAAAAATCCTGCAGGTAGAAAACCCTGCCAATAATCTCTAGAACCTATAAAGGTGAAAAAATGAACAGAGATAAAACAAAAACAAAAACACCGCCCTTCATCTTGTCCCTTGTAAACATATATATATATTTATACATATACACAAAATATATATATTATATATATATAGCATATATATTGTGTATATATATTTTATATATAGTATATATATTTTATATATAGTATGTATATCTTATACATATAATATATACAGTATATGTTTTATATATGATACATAGTATATATATACTATGTATATACTATATTATTATACATAAAATATATATATGTGTGTGTATATATATATATATACACACACATATATATATAGAGAGAGAGTTACACATTGTTGTAGCTCTAAACTATCCTTTTTATAATTTAAAGCTGTCTGAATACAGTCCGAGTAAACTTTTATACATATTATAATTAGTAATTATTCTGAAGATACTGGCTTTAAGACGTTTTGTATTTTGCATAGTTGTAAACTGTTACATCATTTTAAAATGTCTTTCTGGGGCACGTGGGTGGCTCAGTCAGTTAAGCGTCTGACTTTGGCTCAGGTCATGATCTCACGGTCCGTGAGTTCGAGCCCCACGTCGGGCTCTGTGCTGGCAGCTCAGAGCCTGGAGCCTGCTTCAAATTCTGTGTCTCCCTCTCTCTCTGACCCTCCCCCATTCATGCTCTGTCTCTCTCTGTCTCAAAAATAAATAAACATTAAAAAAAATTTTTTTAATGTCTTTCTGAATAGATTTTGTATTCTAATGGCTCTGATCACCAAAGAGCACAGAGAGCCTGCTGATAACACAGATAAGTTGAAGACATAACATAATATCAGGATCTAAAAAAAAATCAAGTGCTCTCATTATTCCTAATTTGAGATTTGGTTTCTGTTACATCTCTCTTTGTCTTTGTTTGAGTTAATATTTGTATTTGAGGGATTGCACATGCACTGAATGACTTTATGCTCAGAGTACATTAGGTTAGGCATGCGAAGCAGCTTTGTAAACCACAAAGTACAGTGAGAATCTAATATAAGTGGGAAGTACTCTTTGCTCATCCTGTGTATGAAAAGATTTTAAAATTGGTCTAATGAAAAAGAAATGCAAAACTTCTCCCGCTCTCTCTTTCTCTGACACAATGAATTCAATAATTGATGGTATGGATCTGTTTTTCTTTCACATAGAAGACTAAAATGTTTGGCCTGATAAAATAACTGCATTTAGGGCTTTTATTAGTGATACCATCTAAGGACATTTATCTTTTCTTTGGAAATGGAACATAAGTCTCCAGATGGCAAATCACTGGGACTTTGTTCACAGTATGAATGAAGCGCATTGCCAGAAATTCATTTCCAAAAAATCAATACTGTTTGCCCTGGAAATGTGTGTAAAAATGCTTGGAATACCATCAGCTCTGTATGCACTTTGTGGATTATCTGGGGAAAATATTTAAAACCTGACAGGTTTTCCTCTGCCATCAGTTAACCTCTTGCTTTCTTCCTTCAATTCTCTAAAGAATGTGAACTCATTTCGGCATTAATAGACACAACATATCATTATGAGCTTGACTCTACTTAAAAAAAGAATAGAAGTAATTTCAGGGTCACGTATAAATGCTTAGCTGTTACTCATGCCCCCGTGACCCGTAGTTCACGTGGACAATGAAGAGGGGTCTGTAGTTTGCTTGTGCATGCTTTGGGCTGAGTAAGTCCTAGGTTGTAAGAATTTCCAATGCAGTTAATGGAATTCATAGTTTTATTTTTCTGAATTGCAGGTGGTTTTCATGAGCCTATGCAAAAGTTTTTGGGACTGTGGACTGGTAGCCCTGGATGACATTACAGTACAGTTGGGAAGCTGCTCGTCTCCAGGTAAGATGGTCACAATTGCAAGCTCCCTTTGTCTCCCAGGCCTATGCATGGCACATCCCGTTTCTCTAAGTATATGCCAAATACATTTAATCTGTGCTAGAGATGCCTGGGTGGCTCAGTTGGTTAAGCGTCCAATTTCTGCTCAGGTCATGATCTCATGGTTCATGGGTTCAAGCCCCACATCAGGTTCTGTGCTGACAGCTTAGAGCCTGGAGCCTGCTTTAGATTCTGTCTCCCTTGCTCTTTGCCCCTCCCCCACTCACGCTCTGTCTCTCTCACTGTCTCTCAAAAATAAATAAACATTTAAAAAAATATATTTTAATCTGTGCTAGCCTATTTTTTTGCTTTTCTTGCCAGAAGTGCCCCTCTCCAGATGTGTGTGGTAAGTTTGGAACTTAAAAATGATGATTTGTTTGCAGTGTGTGACTTTGTACATGTGACTTGACGTCTGTATCCTCATCTATGAGAGAGGTGGTAATAGTAATACCTACCTGAATAGTGGGAATGATATACATAGATTCCCTAGCATAGGACCTGGCACAAAACAATGCATTAAAAATAAATGCCTTCTAGTCTAGTTATTATTATTATTTTTTTTAATTATGTCTTACATGAATGCAGATTTTCAAACAATATTGATGAAATTGTTATTATACAGATACTATACTAAACATGTAATTTTTAAATGATAATAAAATAAATATTTTCTAAGTGAATTAGCTGACAGTGGAACAGTGGACCAGGCATTGAGGATAGGGACAAAATAAAGATGGCAGCTACGTGTTGGACTCGATGTCTAACAAGAAAATGGCGCATACCTCAACCCAGATCATTGGTCTGTATCTCCTAACTACCACTGCATCCTAAACCTTAGGGTATCTATTTCCTTAACAAAGAGGCAAACTGTGGTATCATTCTGGCCCTGGAGGATAATCTCCTCATTTATTTACTTTTTTATTCTGTCCTTTTTTTTTTTTTTATGAAATTTATGGTCAAATTGGTTTCCGTACAACACCCAGTTCTCATCCCAACCGGTGCCCTCCTCAATAAACCCTCAGTTTGTTCTCAGTTTTTAGGAGTCTCTTGTGTTTTGGCTCCCTCCGTCTCTAACCATTTTTTTTTTCCATACCCTCCCCCACGGTCTTCTGTTAAGTTTCTCAGGATCCACATAGGAGTGAAAACATATGGAATCTGTCCTCTGCATGACTTATTTCACTGAGCGTAACACTCTCTAGTTCCATCCACGTGGCTACAAAAGGCCATATTTCATTCTTTCTCATTGCCACGTAGTATTTCATTGTGTATATAAACTACAATTTCTTTATCCATTCGTCTCTAAAGAAGACATCCAGATGGCCAACAGGCACATGAAAAGATGCTCAACGTCACTCCTCATCAGGGAAATACAAATCAAAACCACACTCAGATATCACCTCACACCTCACGCCAGTCAGAGTGGCCAAAATGAACAAAACAGGAGACTATAGATGCTGCAGAAGATGTGGAGAAACGGGAACCCTCTTGCACTGTTGCTGGGAATGCAAACTGGTGCAGCCGCTCTGGAAAACAGTGTGGAGGTTCCTCAAAAAATTAAAAATCGACTTTTTTAGTCTCTTGATTTGCAAGGCGCTGCAAGGACAACACAAAGAAAAACAAGATAAAAATCTCTACACTTGAGGCATAGAAAAGGGACTGAGGCTTCATCAGCTTGTACTGTATGTCAAATAAAATGAAGTAAAATAATTATTATGCAAGAGATGTAAAAAACGGGCTGTTTATTAGAGAAATCTAAGAATCTGGATGCGGGAAGTACAGCCGAGTTCAGACAAAGAAGTCCCCAGTTAAGTGGGAGGTGACGCCATTCTAATAATAAGAATGATCATGAAAGTTATTGAAGACAGTGTCCAAAGACATAAATATTTGTTTTTGGAAATGGAAAATAAGGCTCCAGGTGACAAAACACCAAGCCCTAATATTCATTTAGCTAACATTTCCTGAGAACTTCATGTTCTAAATACTTCACATACATCATCTCCTTTAAAACTCACAATCCCAGAAGGTAGACAAGAATATTGAAGACAGAAGAATCAAGTCACGTGCTCCACACAAGTTAAACTGTGCCTCCAGAAGCACACTTAGCTTTCGCACATTCTCCACCTCGTCCAAAGCAACAACTGAGTTGTTCTAAGGATTCCCTTCACTCAGCCAGGATTTCTGAAGAAAGCTCCAACATGAGACAATTTATGGTTTTCCATATTTCCATAAAGGCAGTTTGCCTCCAATTTCCAGTGCTTTGTAAGCTCATTCTGACAAGTAAATTCATCAGTCAGAGGAAGTTTCTATCTCAAAGTATCCCAATACTTTTGAATCTAGATTTTTAAAAAAAATTTTTTTTTTATGCTTATTTAGTTTTGAGAGAGAGAAAGGGGCAGAGCTCGAGCGGAGGAGAGGGAGAGAGAGGAGACACAGAATCCAAAGCAGGTTCCAGGCTCTGAGCTGTCAGCACAGAGCCCGATGCAGGGCTCGAACCAATGAACCATGAGATCATGACCTGAGTTGAAGCTGGACACCCAACCGACAGCCACCCAGGCGCCCCTAAATCTAGATTTCTGCTCGTTCTCTGTCCCTGTGGCAGGACCCATGGTAGAGTCCAGGCTCTAGCTAGAGGCAAGAGCTTGGCATAGGAGGGTTGCCAGTTGGGGGCCGGTGGCGGGGTTGGGGGGGTGCTGCCTCTCCATAAGCACAGGCATATGGCCAGGTGACATTCACACATGCAGAATGGGGAGCCATGGGATGCATATTCATTGAAAGTGCCTCAGTAATAACAACACCTGCTGTTTCCTCACAGAGGGGCTTCCACCTCCACCTGGAGAGTGTACTTTCGAACAAGATGAATGTGCTTTTACCCAGGAGAGAAGAAACAGGAGCAGCTGGCACAGGAGGAGGGGAGAAACCCCCACCTCCTACACAGGACCAAAGGGAGATCACACTACTGGGGTAGGTGAGTTACGCCACATGGTGCTGTTTCCTAAGGAAACCTGAAATAGCATTGTGGGGGTCATTCACTGCATTTTGAAAGGTGCAAATTTATGTCTCGTGTCTAGAATGAACTACACACGTGATTCTCCGCCCATGGGATAGATCATTAAATATGTGCATTTAAAAATGTTCTTTCCGTTTATGCCTTGCTTATGTATCTTGCTGCAAAGAGGATGGAAATGGGCTTATTACAAAGATTTGCACACAAAAATAATTTAATGAGAAGTAGGTTTAAAAATAAAGGAGAGAGGGACAGTGTGAAGGAAGAAAAAATAGTGATCTAAACTGGAGCCAGGACTGAGGCCCTGTATGAGAAAGGTGCTGGCAGACGAGACTCTAGGAATCGGCCTCTACACTTTGCAGTGACTGAAACACAGATGGAAAACATGATTCACTGTGTCCTTGAGATAAAAAGAGGTGAAGCGATCCACCAGGGGGTGTGGGTGTTTTCTGTAGCAAATATATGAAGTCCAATAAAACAGACTGACGTTGACCTACTTGTCATCACCATGTGCAGCGATTGTAAACAATGTCAGTGATAAAATAGACCGTGCAGAATAGACCTTTCTCACTGACACTCTTGATGTCACTTGGTGTGTCCGTTGGATGGAAGCACTCTCCCTGGTGCAGAGAAGCAGAACTAGCCTGGACAGGAAGCTCGCAGAGATGTTTCCTCAAGGGTCCTAACAGAGAAGCCATTATGATAGTACATACAAGGGTGAGTGGCATAGTGCTATTTCTTACAGCCTACCTCAAGAGAAGTCTACGGATAACACCACAGAGCAACCTACACCATAACCTGTTTGTTGACTTGGCTAAACTTGGTAGGGTGCAATCAGGAACAGTTTTATTTTCTCTTCGGAGAGCTCTCTTCAAACAAATCCTAAAGCATTCTCCTTTCCCCACCCGTTGGCAGAGCCCATAGCTTCCCAGTCCTGTTAAGGTGTTAGACTGGTCACCTAGTTATGTGTGTTTGGAAGTCCAATCCAAATCACATCTCCAGTTTCTCAGTCAATTGAATCATCTCTCCTTCCCTCAGCTTGGGCCTCACTAACTCATAGTTTGGAGATCAGAAAAGGGAAGAAGGTTCTTTTGTTTTCTCTGTTCTACTTCCTAATCTGCCTCTCACTTCATGATCCTTAATCAGGATAAGTGGAAGAGAGATTGAAAGAAGAGCACTTGTTCAAATAGTTGGTGCTATTTCAGACTCTTTCATGGCTATTGAATGTCCTCTGTTATGACACACATCAAATTACTGGCTTTTTGGGGAACTGCATCTTACCATTTCTGACAGTGTGCTCTCTGGCTTATCTCCTGTGACCACCTCTTCTTCCCATAGCGCTTGCTCTCCACGGTATAACCCACAGAGATTTTCTGGTTGGGTTCCACCTGGCAGTCGGGGCTTGGGTCTTTCCAGGAGCCCTCGGTTCCAGCCACCTTCCCAGTCAGTGTCCATGTAGCCTTAGGTACTGATGCACTCTTGCCTGACTAAGAAGATATGCAGCTTGATCCTACCACTGACTTCTCTTTTGTTCCTACTGCGTTACCCTGTTCTGGGACAGCGTTGCTTCCAGAAGGCATAGCGTTGAAGAGATTCAGCATTGGTCCAAAGGTAGGACAGAATCCCAATTCCAGCACTGAGTAGAAGACTCTAAGGGGTCTCTAAGAGTACACACAGCTGTGTCTGGAAGACAGGAAAGTTAAGAGGATAATTGAAAGACTTGTATATGTGAATACTGTCTTGGTTGGGCATAATTTATTGCCCTTTGTAATAGACAAAATGCATTTAGGGCTAGCTTTAGGAACAACTTGATGCAGACTGTGTGATCAGGAGCCAGTTTCTCTCTCCAGCCACCTCCCTGATCTGGTTTTCCTCAATTGGCTGCAATCTTCGACTCTCCTCATGGTAGCAGGACAGTGGTAGCAACTGCAGGTCTTTCAACACTAAATTGAATGGAAAGAGATAGCTCAAACAAAAATACAAAAAGTCAGTCTCATTGGCTCTGATCGACAATGTCTTGAGGGCAAGTTACTGCCAGCCTTGTTTTTGAATCCCCAGAGGGCTTAATCTTGTACCTTGTATACTATAGATGCTCAAAAAATGTTGTTGGAATGAATTAATCAATCTATAAGCCCTCACTGATGCATATAAACAACTAGCCATTTATTTAGTAAAATCCCTAGAAAACAAGATAGTGGGGATATATCTTTCTATTACAAGAGGAGTAGAGAAAGGTCAAGAACGAATCAGCTTGAGTTCAAGTCCATTGTAATCACAATGTATTTATGTGCGTTTTTCTTGGGTGGGAGGAAGGTTGATAGCTTTTCTTCCATTTCTCGGAAAAATCAAAAGGGTAGTGGTAACAGATCTGAGAAGAGATACTCTCAAAGAGACCTATGCTGTGGTGGACTGCCATAGGGGAATTTTCTGGGTAACAGGCCATGGCATGGAAGAGAGGACAAAGCAAAAATAGTAAGCAGTGGAGGGACAGCATCTCTGAAAAGCAAGAGGAGGGTCACCAGGCCCCAGGACGTACAACAGACCCATGAACAGAGTCAACCCACTCACTAGGTATGAAACTGTGAGAAAGTTATGGAAAATCTCTAAGTTTCATTTGTGTCATCTTAAAAATGAAAATAATTATAGCTACTTACCTATTTACCTGCTTCATTTGCTGGTTGAGTTTAAACCATTGAGAGTTTTGGGACCAGACTGCTGCTAGGGTTCAAATCTCAGTTCTACCCTTGAACTTCTCTAAATCTCACTTCCTTATCTGTATGTGGAATAATTAATACCTACCTCATAGGATTATGTATGTATCATTTATGTATGAGACAACATTTAAAATGTGCTTAGGATATGACCTGGTATATAATAAATGCTTAATTAATGCTGTTAATTCATTTGTTCCTTCACTCAACAAATACTCATTGAGTGTCTGTTATGTGCCGAGTTCAGTTTAGGTACTTGGAAACACAGATGAACAAAACAGGCAAAGCAATCATTTACCCTCATGGGCCTTCTCTTCTAGTAGGCAGGGGACAGACAACAAAGACTATACTTAACCATATATGATATAGTATGTTAAAAGGCAATAAATTGCTTGAGAAGGTAATCTGGAAAGAGTTGAGGTCCCTATCCTCATAGGTACTGAGAAGAAGTATTCCAAGTAGAGGGAGCAGCCAGTGCAAAGCCCCTTGAGTGGAAGCAGGTTCAGTGTGTCCCAGGAATAGCAAGGAGACTGGTTTTGCTAAGCAGGGTGAGCAGGGGAATGAGTGCTAGGAAATGAGATCAGAAAAATAATGGTATGCCAGACCCTAGAGGACCTTGTCATTAATCAGAAGGACTTTGGGGGTGCCTGGCTGACTCATTCAGTAGAACGTGCAACTGTTTTGTTGTTGTTGTTGTTGTTGTTTTGTTTGTTGTCTGTTTTTGTTTTGAGCCTGCAACTCTTGAACTCAGGGTCATGAGTTTCACCCCTGTGTTGGGCATAGAGATTTCTTAAAAAAAAAAAAAAAAAAAATATATATATATATGTGTGTGTGTGTGTGTGTGTGTGTGTGTGTATACATATATATACATATACATATATACATACATATACACACACACACACACACATATATATATATTTGTATATATATATTTGTGTATATATATATATATGTGTGTGTGTTGTTGTTGTTGTTGTTGTTTTAAAGAATGACTTTGGATTTTACTTTACCTGAAGTGGGAGGACCCTGGAAGATGTTGAGCTTAGGAAGGAGGTGATCTGACCTGGCTTTGAGAGGATCACTGTGGCTGCTATGTTGAGAAAAGACTACAAAGAGAAATGGGGCAAGAGTGAAATCAGAGAGCCCCACCAGGATAAGGCGAGGCATCCAGAAGACAGTATATGGTAAAGTGAGGGTGGATTTACCAATGACAGTGGATTGGACTAGGGTAGTAGCATGGAGGTGGTAAGAAGTGGCGAAATTCTGGATATATTTTGAAAGTAGAGCCAACAGAATCTCTTGATAGGTTAAATATGGGTGTCAGAGAAAGAGAGAAATCAAGAATGATTTCAACGATTTGACATGAGCAGCTGGACAATGGACTTGTCAACAACTAAATAGAAAAGATAGAGTGGATAGGTTTGTCGGGAAGATAAGGGAGATCGGGAGCCCAGTTTTAAATATGTCAGAATTGAGATTCTTAATAGATATTCAAGGGGAGGTGTCGAGTGGGCAGTCAGAAGTTCAGGAAAGATGACTGCTCTGGAAGCTGTTGGTATGGCCGATATTTCAAACCATGTGACTGGGAGAGAGCGCTAAGGGAGTAGGAGCAGAACCAAAAGTGGACCAAGGGAGAAGCTTTTGGAGCATTCCAAAGTTCAATGGTCGGAGGAGGAAGAACCAGCAAAGGAGACCGAGAATAGCCAGTAACCCTGATGTCATTGTATGGAAGCCACTCTCACGGGGCTATGAGAAATAGGGGCTCAGCAAAGATGTCCCTGCCTTGCCTTCCTCCTCTCCGTGAACTCTCCTTCCTTGGCTTTTTTATCACTCGTGGCAGTGGCTCTTACTGCTACCTCCATCACTCCCATGCCAGCCTAGTCATAGGTACCTAATCCTTTTATGTGTGTATCAATTTTATCTTCCCAACTGGATTATAAATAACTCGAGGGACGGGTATTTGGACTCAGTATGAGCTTGCTAGTGCTGCCTTCCTAAAAATACCACAAATACTGCTGGGCAGCTTCAACAACAGAAATTGATTTTCTCATAGTTCTGAGGGGCTAGACGTCCAAGCTCAAGGTGTTGACAGGGTTGGTTTCACTCTGAGGCTCTTCTGCTTAGCTGGCAGAGGCCCTCCTTACCGCTGTGTGCTCACCTTGTCTGCCCTTGGCCTGTGGTGTCTTCTCCTTATCTCGTCTTATCAGGACACCAGTTATAGGATTAGGACACACCCTAACAGCCCCATTTAATTTAATTACTTCTTTAAAAGTATCTGCAAATACAGTCACATTCCAAGATACTGGGACACACACAATTCAGCCCATAACAGAGTCCCTCCCCAGCATTAGTGCTAAACAGGGAAGGAGCTGGGTGAGCCCTTCCTGCATAAAGTGGCCCTTGTCCTGCCCTTCACATCTTTCTGCTAAAATAACCTAAACTTGTTTGTACCACATTCTACCCCTTCCCCCTATACACAAAATCTGTGAAAACCTAGCAAAAGCACATTCGGTAGATACTCAATTACTCATAATTTGGCTCCTTTATCTACATTTTTCCTGGCTTATAGGGGCACATGTTAGTTAACTTGGTGTGGCTTTGTATAATGAAAATGTTATGGCGGTGTTTGCTTTGTCTCTCTGAAACTTTGACGGATGTTTCAGCTGGTTGGATGTTTCTGCAAAGACTGTAATGGCAAAAACCTCTTAATGTGTTCAGTATTCGCTCCCAGCAAATGCTTTATGCATTAAATGAAATTCTCTGGTGCACAATCAAGAGAATTCTGATTTTTTTCAGCAAATTGCTTCTAGGGTCTGCCTTCTTCTCCATTCTTTTTCTTGCTTGTTTCAAAACAAATTTTTAAAAGGTTCTCAAGGCACTTTTCCATTTTCTAACTAAAGAAAGTCTTTTACAGGTTATATCTCTTTATGCCTATCTACAATAATGCAGATGAGGCAGCAAATTTTGCTGTGGTCACCTACATATATAGCATCGGATGGAAGGTATTTTGGGTCTGTTCTTAAAATTACTGTAATAATTGTTTCACTCAGGAAATAATGTTAGCTAGTGATCATTTATGGAACATTTGCCATGTGCAGGCACTTTACTGGGAGCTTTACATCTTGCCTTAGTCAGTATGAGCTGGTCTAACAAAAATACCACAGACTGGATGGCTTACACAACAAACATTTATTTCTCTCGGTCTGGAGTCTGGAAAGTCCAACATCAAGGTGCCAACAGATTCCGTGTCTGGTAAGAGACTGCTTCCTGGTTCATAGACAGCCATCTTCTTATTGTGTCCCCACATGGCCGAAGGGGCAAAGGAGCTCTCTGGGTTTTCTTTTAAAAGGGTACTTATCCCGTTGTTGAGGGTTCACCCCTCGTGACCTAATCAGCTCCTAAGGGCCCTACCTCCTAATACCATTCACATTGGGGGTTAGGATTTCAACACATAAGTTTCGGGGGGACATGAACATTCATTCCATAAACACATCCTTACCACAACCTGTAAAGTTAGAGGAAGTGCCTGTTTTTCACATGAGAAAACCAAGGCTCAGAAAAGTTAAGTGTTTTTCCAGAGTCATACAGCACTAACAAGTAGAGTGGGGACAGAGTCTCAGGAATGGCAGGCTCTAATGGCCATATTCTGTCTACTCTGTCTCACCAGAGTTTCCCTGCCTACATGATACTAAAAGACCACAAATGACCAGGAACAGCTGTGACAGCTTATATGTGAAAGGCACAATACTTCATGTAGCAGCATAATCTCACCCCCAAAACCCTTCACCCAAAGAGGGGTATCTTCTTTTGGAAAGGGTATATTCAAGCTGATGGTATTTTTAGACATCTATAGAAATGCATCTAGCAGAAAGTAAATTCTTTTCTGAGCTATTTTAATGTCAGTGAACCAGTGTTGTAAATTTAACTCCCTGGCTGCAGCCTGCACACCTATCGTGTATCCTAAGCCCTGAAAGAGTGGCTTCTTTCTCTAGCCTCCAATGGCTTGAGCCATATGTGGGAGGATATATTGGCTCTCAGATCACATTATGACAAGCATCACCCCTTCAAAAATGAAAGCATGAGCCAATAAAGGCCCCGTTAAAACATTTGTTTATTTGTTAAAGCCACCAGTATCACAGGCTACATGTATATAAGATGAAACATCTTAGAACTGGGAGTGGTCATAAATTTATACAGTGCAGCATCCAGATGATCTTCATTTATTCCACTTTTTCTGAGCATCTACTGTGCCTTGTGCACCAAATAATTGCCCCTAGAATTGTAATAAGTAAAGTATTAAGAGTTCAGTTCTAGAGATGATGGAACCACATAAAGAGAAGCAGCTAGCTCTCCTTGGGAGCATGTTGATGGATGAGTGAGAGTTCACCAAGAAGAGTGGCAGGGTGAGGTAGCATCCACGTGCAAGGTATGGAACCACTAAGCAGTATGGCAGCTTCAGGGAATTCCTAAATGGTTCTACTTGGCGGGTCTAGAGGATACTGCCAGACAGGATTCCCAAGAAAGTGAAGTCCAAGATACAGGTTTGCATGCAGGTAGTATTTTTTGAGATGTGATCCCAAGAAGCAGAAATGTGGGGCAAAGGCAGCAAAGCAAGGAACCAGGGAAAGCTGATACAAGGATGCATCATGAACTTGGCCACTATTGTGTCCAACTGTTGCTTGATCCTATGGGAACTTCTGAGAAGCCATGGAGATTGCCAGAAATATTTTGGAGATTTTGGAGTTTTGCAAAGCAACCCCCTCCCCCACCAGATATCCCAGGACCTACTTTTTATTCTTAACAATTTTGGGTCAGTCTTTTGTTAGCTTCAATTGTTAATATCACCTAAGGCAGTTGTAATGTTAAACAATCATTTAACTGATTGCTTTTGACAAAAGCCCCTGGAGATAAGGCTGTTCACACAAAGTAAGGTCTACCTCAGTCAAATTAAATCGAGAGAAGCCCTGAGAATGGAACTTTTCAATAAGTTGCCAAATAGGTCAAATAATGATAATTTTCTGGGGACAGGGCTTTAGGGAGCTCCAAATCAGTTCTGCGCCTTGCAGAATGACTGTAGGCTGATGCTTTTTATGGATACTTTAGTTGTAAAGCTCTTGGTTTTCAATTATGTCTCGGAGTAGGAGTAGGAGTAGGAATAGGAGAGATTAAGACGGGATTAGGGCAGGTTAAAAGCTCATCTTTCTTAGCAAGATTGTCATTTTTCTTGAACACTCTTAGATTGCTATATGCCTTTAGTTAATTTCCAGAGTTCTGAAGAAGTTGATTTGACTATTTTTTTCCAGTGTTCTCACTGCTTTTATAGGGAAACACATTTTCAAGAGGTCCTTACTCTGTATTGTATTCCACATGTATGTAGTCCACATCCCTCCTCCAGCCTGTTTCTCTTTAAGAGACTCAAGTTCTTTCATGAACTTCTTCATCTTAATCTATTTCCTGGACATAATATAAATGCTCAAATTATTAAGTTACTAAGCATAGTTATTTTACACCTCTTAAAAGTGATCGTGCTATAGCTGGGTCACCTGTGGTCCTGTTTCTCTTGTCTGTTTTTCCCTCCACTTTGGCCCAGTTTCTTGAAATCTCTGGTGTTTTCACTGAATACTGGACATTGGGAATGAAGAATGATAGAATCCTTGATGATGAAGTTTTTTTCCTCCAGAGAGGATTCAGCCTGTTCTCAAATAGACAACTTGAGACAAGCAGGTCACCTCAGTCCCATCGGAACTGGGCTGACTTGAGCAGGTATTGCTTTGCTAGACCACCCTCTCCATTCTCCCCTACCCCTAGGGTATATTCTCTGAGAGCATGCCCTGGGGGTTTATTAAGGGCCCTCCTCTTCAGTACATCCTAAACTTTAATTTTTTATCTCTTCAGCTGGTGAGATTGCTGAAAACTTTGTTCTGCATTTGGCTTCTTGGCAAGAGGCTCTTCTTGCCCTCTACTGCTTAAGCGTTCAGCACAAGCCTCAAGGGAAGATTGCCAAGTGATGGGCTCACTGTTCTGTGCCTCTCTTTTTGCACAGAACTTGGCTCTGAAGCAAGCTCTTACTGCCTTGGCAACCCTGAACTCCAGTTATTATCTTCCCAATGCAGGGGGTTCCATTGGTTTCTCTGCCTCATTTTAGCTGCTCCCTGCTTAGATTCTAAACTGAATAGGCAAATGCCCCAATAGGAACAGCAGCGGGAAGAATGTTGAATTCACTTCACTGACCTCCTTTTCCTGGGACCTTGACACCCTCAAGTCCTTGCTGTTTGGGAAACTCTCGTGGTTTCAAAACAGGTGTTTTCTAAAAAATATAGTTTTTATCCATTGTTTTTCCACTTCTTCTCAGCAGGAGTGTAGGTCTGCTCCAAATTGCTCAACCTATCCACAAGAGGATGTCTCTGGCATTTTATTTTTTGGCATCATTTATTTATGAATTATTATTATACTCAAAATTTGAAGGCATTTGCTCTTCTCTTGCACACCAACCAAGCATAGTGTTTTGAATGAGATCTTTGTGTCTCTGGCCTGTTCTACCCAAGGTCTTGCTGTATCTGAGATTATGTTATCATACGGTGTTCTGTTCTTTGATGAGGGGTAGTAGGAGGAGAATATTAAAATTTACATTTATATTGCCTTTGGCTATAAACTGCTTGAGAGACTGTAATTTTCTACTTCTTTCCCTTTATAACTCTCAATCTCGTGTAGTAAATATTGGAGACAACCGACACAGTACTAAAGTAGTCCGAAAATCTTTTATTTAATTATCATGGAAACCACTTAACAATCACCTCATATTTTTTATTAAAAAGTTATTTTTATAGTAAATGTAATATTGCTTAGATGAATGTCTCTGGAATTTCTCTCCAGAAGAGAATATGGTCTGAAAGAATAAGAAAATTTTAGTTGACTCAACAAATTAATAACAGTTCATAGATTTATAGGATGCTGAAGGTAGATAGGATCTTCTAGATCCTAAGGCAACATAGTCATTTTAAATATTAAAACACTGAAACCCACTCAAGGGAGTTTTAGGTATTATCTGCTTGGATCCTAGGATAGCAACAGCAAACCTGTGTGTGAGTAGATGTATGATTTAAACAATAATGGAATTACATCCAGAAAGATCTCTTATTGCCTGCCTTGTTGATTTACTGCTATTTTTGCATTTAGTCCTAACAATATTTGCCATGTGTCTTTTGATAATACAGGCAGTAAAATAATGGAAGTATGTAAAAATGGCAGAACTTTCTGTCCTAGACATTAGTGAAATAATACGTTCAGACTCTGGACCAGCAGCACAGTGTCTTTCTCCTTGATGACTGGAGGGTATTGGTTTGGTGTAGGTGATAACAGAATCCTTTTTGAATGCAGTGCATTCTGGGACTTTCAGAGGATATACTTGTACTTGTAGACTGCATTCTACCTTTTCGCTTCCCATCCTTCCTTAAAGCCTATCAATTTACAGTTGGAAGAACACACAAAAGAAGAAAATGGAAAGAGGAAAGGCATACAAAACTGTTTATAGACAACTGGATTAGACGGACAGAAAATATGGGTCCATTAAGTAAGAAGAGAAGCTGACAAAAGGCACAATGTGGACATGCCAGTTTATTGTGTGTTTATTAGACTTAACACTTCATCATACATAGCAAGGGAGCTGTAGTTCCTGACTCACTAACTTGCCATGCAAGTTTTCCACAATCCAGGGTGTAGCGTGGTGTAGTCTAGTGGAAAGTGTTATGCCCAGAATTCATGATCCCCAAAGACCACTAGGGAGCCGAGTCCGATGTAAAAGCAAAAGAGCCTTTATTCGAGCTAGCTCGAGCTCAATCCCCTACCTGCACCGACGCAGCGGTGAGATACCGGGGAGAGAGAGCGAGTTTCAAAAGGACAAAGGTTTTATTGGGGCCTAGGGGCAGTTGGTGAGGTAATGGCTGTGGCCTCAGCCGATTGGCTGGGGAAGGCAGGTGAGCGGGAGGTTACTCAAGGGGAGGAGGCGTGGTCAAGGTGAAGGACACAGGACAAGATGGAGTTGGCCGGCGTAGGCCCGCCCTTTCAGAAAGACCAATGGATGCACAATGAGCTAGCTCTGCCACTGGCTCCCTGCATAGCCCGGGGCGTGATCACATGCGTTCTCTGAGCCTCCTTTTACCCATATGTGAAATAAAGATAACAAAGGATGTCCCGCTACTCTCTTAGGGTTGCTGTGATGATCAATTGAGATTATATTTGTGAAAAGCCTTGATACTGTATCAGCTCCACTGACATGAATGGTGTTGTTATTTTTTACAATTAGTGAAACTTTTATAAAATGTGCTGTTCTTCTCTGGGAATACTTTCTTGGATTCATTGTTCTGCCTCATCTGTGCTTTTATGAATAGAAAATAATGGCCTGTGGTTACAGATAAAATGACTTAGTAGAAACCGGAACGTTTGGTAGACCTTGAACCAATGTTTTCCAAACTACCACTGGGTAACTTAAGTGGTATGTGGATGAATAGTTTTTAATTTGATACTAATATCCATGTATAACAAAAATATATAACCAGTCCATCAAAACCATTATTTCACAGATTGATAGTATTTTTTGTTTGTTTGTTTTCATCCTAATGTGGCTTCCTATTTGAATAAATGGATTTATGTAGTAAAAGTGGCATTTGAAGAAGAACGTTAAGTGCTGTAGGTATGTGGGCAGACAAAATAAAATCATGAAGTTGGTATTTGTATGACTAAAGTTTGGGAAAATGTCCAGTGTTTAAGTCAGTCACATAGTAGAACAAGTCATTATAGCAGAACAACAACAAAGACAAAAAAACAAAAAACAAAAACAAAAATAAAAAAATCCACTGGCCCCACAACTTGACTCCTTAATAAAATAACACAGGCATTTGTGAAAGATGAACCTAGACGTGCATGGAGAAGGGACAGACTCCAGAATTTGTCTTTTCGGACGGAAATGCTTCTTTTTTGCAAGACAATAAAGATAAGTTTTAAAGATCACAGGGTTTTATTGTTTACTGCAGTTTTATTAACATTTATATGATGCCATGCTGTCACAATGCTTCTAAACAATTGTTTTAGTTGCCCTAGCGTTTAGAGGGATTTTGTGGCCCAAAGACAGAGGGATAAGTAAATCAGTAGATAACTATCTAGTTTAGTGAGAAAATGCCTTCACCTGTAACTCCTAGCTTCTGGAGTCTACCAGTGAGTAGATTAAAAGTCCTTCAGGCCCTCCTCCCCACACCTACATTCTAGAAAAGCAACTATTCATCATTTTCTTAACAATTTCCAGAGGGAGAGACACCATCCATTTCTTTTGTGACATTGTTTAATGTTTCAGTAAGTCTTCCATGTTTCTGGCAATTAAGGTAGAAGTCTTCTTCATTTCTAAGAGTACTCCCTCTTGTGTGATAGAAATATCAAGAGTGGGGGTGCCTCGGTGGCTCAGTCAGGTAAGCATCTGACTCTTGATTTCAGCTCAGGTCTTGATCTCAGGGTTATGAGTTTAACATATGCAGGGTATGAAGCCTATTAAAAAAAAAACTATCTACCTATCTATCTATCTATATATCTCCACACACACAATAATACACACACACACACACACACACACACACATATCTCAAGAGTGCATTAAAATACCAAATGATCTGTATTTATAAAGTTATGCTGTCAGACAAAAGAAAATCACAACTATATATTTAATGTGTTATTTATAGAGCTAAAATTTACTAGCAGTTGTATTCAAGTCCTTGTCTTTTAAGAATTATAGTAGCTGAGGGGCACCTGGGTGGCTCAGTTGGTTAAGCATCTAATTTCGCTCAGGTCATGATCTCGCAGTTCAAGATTTTGAGCCCTGTGTCGGGGGCTCTGTGCTGACAGCTCAGAGTCTGGAGCCTGCTTCCGATTCTGTGTCTCCCTCTCTCTGCCCCTCCCCTGCTCACACTCTGCCTCTCTCCCTCTCTCTCTAAAAAAAAAAAAAAAAAAAAAAGAATTGTAGTAGCTGATATCCAGACATGTGAGAATGATACCCAGCTAGTCTGTAACTATCTGAGAAATTAGCTCCAAAATATCAAAATCTCCAATGTCCTTCAATCTTTTTATAATTGATCTTATCACTCTAGTTTCTGATGTTGTCAAGTCCTGCTTACACACAGAAAGCTTCTTGGCAAGCTTTTGTTAAAAACTGATAATATTTACATCACACAGAATTTACCACTTTAATCATTTGTAAGTTTATAGTTAAGTGGCAGTAAGTACATTCACACAGCTGTGCTGCTGTCTCCGCCCTCCATCTCCAGATCTCCTTTCCCCAAACTGAAACTCTATACCCATTAAACAATAACTATCCATTTATGGCAAGCTTTAAAAATCGTTTGGAAGGTATCGTAAAACAACAATTTTAGGGAGACACATTTAACTGTTGTTCTGCCCAAAGTACTGATGTCTTTTTTTTCCCCGATTGTTAAAAATCCTCGTCAGCTTAATGAATGCAGCTTAGCTGTTCATTCTACGTGGCTCGTACAGGCCACTCGAGCTCCTTCCCAGCCCTGGTGAAAGGGGGCAGACACCAGGAACGAAGGAACAGCTGCCTCACCGTTCCAGATTATGAATCCGGGGTGTATCTCAACACATCACAGTTGCCGCACAAAGAACAGATGGGACCCCGATCTCCCAGTAGACCCACTGGAACCCCGTCTTGAATGTTAAACAAGGACCCACGGAGAGAAAGTGATTTCACTTAATACTCCCTTCCACAGATTGAAATCCTTCATGTGTAGGAACACGTGAGCGGGTCTGAGGTTTCAGCACTGGGGCTTCCTGGCTCCCATCCAGAGCTTTTGTTCCCTGAAACAGACAGCATTTGGAGTTATAATGTGGCAAAGCTTGTCAACACATGGGGCTTTTCTCTGCTTTCCAAACACATGTGAGACAGACTGGCTCTCAATGAAGCTCTGATCTTTTCTGGGGAAAGGAAATGTCTCATGCAAGTCAAAAAAAAAAAAAAAAAACACCATATTTGGAATCAAGAGGAATAATTGTGCATCAGAGAGACAGATTCTGATCAGTTGGCAAATATGGTGACATTGTAGTATAGATGTTGATCTAGAATGGTTTACATGGGTATTACATTATGGAATATACATATATGGGATATATGTACTTACAATAGAAACCGTATCAAGGATTTTTGGAAAGACCCACGTTACTCAAGAAAAATAGACTGGTGTCAGCGTCCGGGAAAGACACAAGGCATTGTACTTACGTTCCCCTGGATGTTACGTCTCTCTTCCAAAAGTGAGATGATTACACAGCTCAAAAGCCTGGGAGATTTCCTTTCATACTTTATGGCCCGAAACACAAAGATCTCCGGAACCGGAGACCTGGGGTAATGGTTTCAGCCTAATATTTGAGACCCAGAGGTGCATGAGCTGAAGGCATTTCCAGAGTAATGCTTCACCCACTGGAGGCTAAATGGCTAGTGCTTTGTACCCCAAGAAGAAAAAATTTAATTTAATCCTGGAGATGATTAGAGGTTTCCCTCCCTCCAGGACCTCAGACTAATTCTGCTCAGGACTCCTACTGCTATCAGTAGGACAGACACTGTCATCACTAGAGGAAGGTGCTTCTTAGGTCATTTCACACTCATGATGGACCCATCGCTTCCTTTCCATCCTGCAAAGATGTCGTGTCTCAGAGCCCAGTCTCCACTTTCCATTTTCCCAAAGACACTGTCCTTCAGAGTAGCCTCCTTCCCCTCGCTCACTGGGCGGCTTATCTTTCACCAAGGTCCTTCACTTCGGATTCAAATGGGCCTTCTGAGAGCCCAAAGCCAGATACAAAAGTTCTTTTTCTTTGATTTTCTTCTTATTTTTTTTTTGGAGGAAATGTTGTTTAGGTTAAACATGTATTAAGGTAGGATTTCAGGGCACTATGCCATTAATTTATGTATAGGATAGCATGGGATGCCTTTGTGCATAGCTAGGTGACAAACCATGGTCATTTTCATGTTTTGGCCTCATTCTTAATGGAATTCAATGAAATACATCCTTCTGTTAGGCTGATGTAGATCTGTATTTTGTTTCATCCAGCCTCGCTTAAGTTAGAAATGCTAAAGAAAAGAATTATAGAAGTTCCTTTCGTTGCTGAAAATGCAAAAACCCCAGTATTCTTACATAGCAATTTTCTTGCCAGTGAAAAAAATGAAGGTAACAATGTACAAAAATGATTGTGTGTGTGTGTGTGTGGTGTGTGTGTGTTTGGTTTAAAAAATACATTGGATGACATGGAACTAGTTTGAGAATATTTGCTTTGATATCACTTTAATTTTATCAAAACTTGTATTTGTTTTACTTTTGCCTTGGAGCGTCCTGGTCAAGTGCATGTCTCATTGCCAAGCCCCTCACAAAACTGGACATATAGTTTGGCCTTGGCCCAACTGGTTTGTGGCTTAGAGCTGCTGAAGAAAATGCATTCATTTGTTCATTCATCAAATACTTATTGAGTATATACTATGTTCCATGCACTGCTCTAGGAGCTGGAGGCATAGCAGTGAAGTAAACAGGAAAATGTCTCTGCCTTTGTATGTTCTAGGGAAGGGAGATGGACAAAAAAAACCCAAAAGTACAGTATGTTAAGAGGCAATTAAATGCTATGGAAATAATAGAGTGTAGGAAATGAGTACCAGAGGCAGGTTGAAGTTTGAAATAGTGTAGTCAGAATGGGACCAGTGGAAAAGGAAATATCTGAGCAAAGACTTAGAGATGATAAAGTGAGACCTGAGATTAAATGGAGGGAAAGCCATTCCAGGCAGAGGCATTAGCACATGCAAAGGCCCTGAGGTAGTAGCATACTGACTATATTCCAGGAAAGGTAAATGGACCAGTGTGGCCACACAACACGGAATGAGTAAGGAGAGAGGCAGTAGGAGAGGAAGGTGGTAGAAATAAGAGGTAAGAGAATGGACAGGAGATTATAGGGCCCTAAAAGCCATTCCCAGGCCCTCGGCATCTACTCTGAGGGAAATGGTGAACCAATGGAATGTTTTGAGCAGAGGAGTGGTAAGATTTAGCGTTTGTTCATTATGGGTACTATGTTGGGATTAGACTGTAGAGAACAAGGGTAGACACAGGCGGACTCACAGGTAAAGTGTTGGATTAATCCAAGTGAGAAGTAACAGCAGCTGGGACCAGGAGGTAGCAACGGAGGTCATGAGAAGAGAAATGACTAGAGTCTGTCCTATTTTGAAGGTAGAGCTGACAGGAGCTCCTGATAGCCTGGATGTGAGATGTGAGGAGAATAGGGGTGGGTGCAGGACTTCCAGGTTTGGGACCTGGCCAACCAGAAAGGATGCAGTAGGTTTTAGGGTAAGGCTGTTAGGAGCTGAGTTCTGAAGGTGTTCAGCTGGAGACGTCCACTTGACCATAAAGGGAGGTGTCCATTAGGCGGTTTGAATAAACACGTCTGGGTTTCAGCAAAGGGGTTGGAAATTTAAATTTGTGATACAACATATGCAGCATTAAAAGCCACAAGACGAGGGGCGCCTGGGCGGCTCAGTCGGTTGAGCCTCCAACTTCGGCTCAGGTCATGATCTCACAGCTTGTGGGTTCGAGCCCCACATCCAGCTCTGGGCTGGCAGCTCAGAGCCCTGCTTTGGATTCTGTGTCTCCCTCTCTCTCTGCCCCTCCCCCGCTCATGCTCTGTCTCTCTCTGTCTCAAAAATAAATAAACGTTAAAAAAATTTTTTTAAAGCCACGAGACAAGCTGAGATCACCCAATGAGTCAGTAATCAGTAAGAATAGTGCAGTTCCAGACCTGGGGCTTGGAGCACTCCAAGAGGGCAAGAGGTCAGAGTAGAAAGGGTGGACCAGCAACGGGGTGGCCAGTGAAGTGGGAGAAAAACCAGAAGAGTACAGTGTCCTGGAAACCAAGTTCAGAAAGTACTTCTGGGAGGCAGCAGTGATGTATTATGTTCAAGTGCTGTGGAGGAGACAAGAATGACGAGGACTGAATACTGATGGTCGGTTTCGGGATGAGGACGTCATTGGTCAACACTCCAGAAACACTGGAAGTATCATTTCTAATACTTAAAAATATTTTTAAGTCTTTATTTATTTTTGAGAGAGAGACAGAGTGTGAGCAAGGGAGGAGCAGAGAGAGAGGGAGGCACAGAATCCAAAGCAGGCTCCGGGCCCTGAGCTGTCAGCACAGAGCCCGAACCCACTAACCATGAGATCATGACCTGAGCCGAAGTCAGACGCTCAACCGACTGAGCCACCCAGGTGCCCCTCTGATATTTTAAAGGAGATCACGGGGATGACGGTTGATGAAGGCCGCATCCCGTGACTCTGATGGCACGGTTTTGCAGGGCGACACCTTTACTGAGTGGAACCCTGGGGAAAAGGGTTACACGGGGCATACAATCTGACCGGACGCACCTAAGCGGAACTCTTTCTACCCACTGGTTTCCTAACCTGTGGGACTTCTTGGCCCTGTGTTTGTGGAAGTGGCAGAGAGGGAAAGGAGGAATGCCCTAAAGGCGCACAGATGGAGATATTTCTGATCAATTCTGGCTGGAATATTTCAAGCCCTTCATTTTGGGAAGTGACTAGAGCTAATTGATTGAATGTCAAATTGTAAAGAAAGATGCCTAGAAACCATTTCGTTTGCGTGTGTTATTTGCATTCTCTTTCTTTTTGCCCTCAGTGTGGCCATTAATTTCTGCATGAAATAATAACAGACATAACACCATGTAAAGATTATGTTTTACATCACGTACATAAGAAAATCGATATTGGCCAAGAAGACAATAAAAATGCATGCCAGGGTGCCTGGGTGCCTCAGTCGGTTAAGTGTCCGACTCTTCATTTCGGCTCAGGTTATGATCTCATGGTTCGTGAGTTCGAGCCCTGCACCTGGCTCTGTGCTGACAGTGCAGAGCCTGCTTGGGATTCTCTCCCTCTTTCTCTGTCTCTCCCCTGCTTGCTGTCTCTCTCTCTTTCTCTATCTCTGTCAAAATAAATAAATAAAAAATAATAAAATGAGTCTCAGGGATACAGAATTATATCACTAGTGCATTTATCTACGAGTTACTCTTCATATATTGCTTTATTTCAGTAGCTGGATAGTAATTATCTGACATTAACTAGCTATGTTGGGGGCTGTGGCTGATTTGTAGCTATGTCCAGTTTCTGTGGGATAAGTGGGACATCCATCATGTCCCATTTCAGACCACCAACATGAAGTCATTTGGACCTACCTGCAAAAGTCACATAGTGGACTTGGGAGCCAGTGGAAGCTGGTTCAAGCACACCCTTGTTTTCTTAATGTGCAGACAAATCTTGTTTCTGTCTGAAACCAGCAAATTAAAAAGAAATTAAAATTAAGAAAGGAAAATGGAAATGTTATATAATTAACATTATAGTTATATATATATATATAATTATAATATATGTAAATATTTATAAAGGTAGTTTTAATCCTTATTTCAAAATGATGAATGTAGGTTCAGAGATGATAATCCCTTGGTCCAGGATCAAATCTTAGAATCAAGACTTGAACCCAGACCTACTGGACTACAAAATCCATGCCCTCTCCCCTAAACCAATGTCTGGAAGCTCCAGAATGTTATCCATGAATCAGTAGGATAAATTCTCTATGGTAATCACCATTTCAGTGGCATAATACTAGTATTATAGTAATAACATTAACTATATCCTCTATACAAAACTGAATTTTAAATTACTAAATGAAAAAAAATATTTTGACGGGTCACATTTTGTAGCATATGTATTCCTCTTGGATTACACATACTCCCCCAAATTATAAAACCCTTCATCAGTATGGTGGTCAGGTCATGCGTTTATTCCAGTTTGTTTCCAGGAACGCTACTCAAAAGAGAAAGCAGGAAAGATACCTTGTGGTGGTGGTTGTTCTTTCTTAAAAAACATCTTTTTAATGTTTATTTATTTTTGAGAGAGGGAGAGGGACAAAGAGTGAGCAGGGAGGGGCAGAGAGAGAAGGAGACACAGGATCTGAAGCAGGCTCCGGGACTCTGAGCTGTCAGCACAGAGCCCAATGCAGGGCTCTAACTTGTGAACTGCGAGGTCTTGATCTGAGCTGAAGTCTGACGCTTAACCGACTGAGCCACCCAGGCACCCCATGGTTTTTATAATAATACCTGGTTTTACAGTGTGGAAGTTCCTCAAAAAATTAAAAATAGACCTACCCTGTGACCCAGGAGTAGCACTGCTAGGAATTTACCCAAGGGATACAGGAGTGCTGATGCATAGGGGCACTTGTACCCTAATGTTTACAGCAGCACTTTCAACAATAGCCAAATTATGGAAAGAGCCTAAATATCCATCAACTGATGAATGGAAAAAGAAATTGTGGTTTATATACACAATGGAATACTATGTGGCAACGAGAAAGAATGAAATAATGGCCTTTTGTAGCAACGTGGATGGAACTGGAGAGTGTTATGCTAAGTGAAATAAGTCATACAGAGAAGGACAGACACCATATGTTTTCACTCCTATGCATATCCTGAGAAACTTAACAGAAGATTGTGGGGGAGGGGAAGGAAGAAAAAAAAGTGGTTAGAGAGGGAGGGAGCCAAACCATAAAAGACTCTTAAAAACTGAGAACAAACTGAGGGTTTATGGAGGGTGGGAGGGAGGGGTGGGTGGGTGATAGGTATTGAGGAGGGCACCTGTTGGGATGAGCACTGGGTGTTGTATGGAAACCAATTTGACAATAAATTTCATATTAAAATAATAATAATAATGCCTGGTTTTATATTTGCTCTCCAGGGTACTACATGTACATCGAGGCCTCCCACATGGTGTATGGACAAAAAGCACATCTCTTGTCCTGGCCTCTGAGAGGAGTCACCGGAAAACACTGCTTGACCTTTTTCTACCACATGTATGGAGCAGGGACTGGCCTGCTGAGTGTTTATTTGAAAAGGGCAGGCGATGGTGAAGAGTCCCTCTTATGGCGAAGAAGAGGCGAACAGAGCATTTCCTGGCTACGGGCGCTGATCGAATACAGTTGTGAGTCCCAGCACCAGGTAAGCCAAAGGGGAGAAGAACGAAGTGAGAGCAAATGTTCCTGTGAGCTTCTGATCTTTTTCTTGCTACCAAAGAGAATGTTCTGTTCTGTTTTCAGGGTCATAGATAAAGACAGTACATGTTTAAAAGTAAACATAATTAGTCTCTATTGATTAAATCTAAGCAGTGAATGGGAGATTAGGCGGCGAGAAAAAGCTTTGGGTATTTACGCATAAAGTGATTTTTGCAACTCAGTGATGAAAGGGTAGCTATTTTTGTCTTGGCACATTCTGAATGTCAAGTGTATTCTCTGCGTCCCGCACGTCTCCCAAACAGTCTCCTTTTCTTCTAAACATGGTATTACCTAATTAGTATTTTCCAGCTGCGTCTTTCCCTCGTCATTACCCACACACGAGGGCTTTGGTTGCAACCCTCTATTTAAGAGTGCATGGTCCGCAGTCAATTATTAAGCCTCTGTCTGCATGGGTTTAGAAGAAACTGAATCCCGGTCCCAATTCCTGAGTCTTGCCCTGGGTTTTCTCGTGTGCTGTAGGAGACCTCCATCCCACAGCATCTAGACTATGAGAGACTGTAGGCAGTGACAGGAAAGAGCCTTTCAAATGCCAATGGGTGAGGCTGAGCAGCCCATCTGGTCTAGAGGTGAGCAGGCCCTCCTGACAGCTACTGACTTCCCCTGCCTACCATGAGCCAAAGCTCCAGAAGCCTCTGGGAAGATAACCTTCGGACCCTGACATTCCTGAAATTGCTCTGTAGAATTCTCAGCTGTGACCTTCTACTAAAAGCCCTGCTTCCTCTTCATCTTTGCTTCTGACTGATCAACCTCTTGGATCAGCACCCCTCCGCTTTAACCACTGGCTTGTTTGGTCTAAGCCCAAATCTTCCTGCAAGAGGTGTTCAGAATAAGGGCTTTATTTTATACCATCGCACAAACACCCTGAATTTCCTGCAGATCTAAATGGGAAGGAATTGCAAAAGTTCAGGGGGCCAGGTTGCAGGGCCATCGAGGTTGCTTTGTTGCTAAAGAACAAGTGACTGAGGGCAAATGAGCCATTATCTGGGGGTGGCCCATTATCCTGGCATGGATAAACCTGTCTAGAGATTTAGGAAAGAATAACAGATAGCTCCAGAAATGATTTGGATGGTGCTTTAATGTCCACTACGGAAGAAAAGCAGATCATTCAGGAGCTTAATAATATAACTGATCACCATTCTGAGATGGTAGATTAATTTTGTTCGGCTCTCTGGGCACCCCTACTTCTACCCTGTTCGGATGTTCTCCAAGTGTGGTCCTGAGACCAGCAGCAATGCTTGAAGTGCAAACCCACCTCAAATGACATTGACCTAAAATGCACACTCTCGGGCCGCACTTCAGAGCTACTGAACCAGATACTCTGGGGGAGGGGTCCAGAAATCTATGTTTTAACAAGCCCTCCTGATGATTCAGATGCACACTAAAGACAAAGCATCTCTATCCCAGAGCAAGTGGGTCTGAGTCAAGTGCAGCCCGAGCGTTGATGTTTTTGTGATTCCCGAAGGGTGCTAATGCACTAGACCTCTGGGGAACAGGTGACTTCTCAGCGTCTAATCCCAGGAAGTTGAGTACAAGGCCTTGAATATGCTGGACTTGCTGGGTAGCTGGTTGTTTGAAATGGTTTTTGATCCCAGAAGTAATTAGGCATCTATTGGTATCTACCCTCTACCCTCGTGGGGTATTCAAATTCAAAGGGTGCAGAATGGCCTGAGAGGTTTTTTTAAGTTTATTTTCATTTATTTTGTGAGGAGGGAGGGGCAGAGAGAGGGGGAGGCAGACTGTCCCAAGCAGGCTCCACATTATCAACACAGAGCCCAACTCGGGGTTCAAACTCACAAACTGTGACATCATGACCTGAGCTGAAGTCAAGAGTCCGACGCTTGACCAACTGAGCCACCCAGGCACTCCTGGCCTGGGAGAGTTTTAGCTCACAACTTTGTAAGAACCAAGACTCCAGACCATTCCCTTTGTCTTAGAATGGAACAGATATGAATCTACCCTGAGGAATTTCCTTCTGGATTTAGTGATTCCCTCAGGAATCCCAAATGACTATCTGGAGACCAGGCTGAAGCTAGTCTCTCCAAAACATCTTAGTGTCTAATAAAACACAGACACATCCACATGAATAAATTGGCCACCTTTTACGTGCCAGGCACTTACAGCACTAGGAGCTATACGTAAGTTCTTCCTGTTGATCTTGTAGCTCCTCTTGACAGAAGGAGAAACTCAAGGTCCAGCTGGTAACGGACAGTGTGAGAATTCAGGCCCAGATCTGACTGGTCCCCAAGTGTGTATCCCTAAGCCACGGTTCCACACTCTCTCTCTTCATCAGTATGTTGATCAAGTCATGAATTTATTACAATTTGTTTCCAGGAACACCACTCAGAAGAGAAAGAAGAAAATCAGTTCCAAAATAAACTCATTCCCCTGGGTGTCATAAGCCCTGGGTGATCTTGGGGAAATCTCATCCTCCCTGAGAGTGTTCGTACATTTTCAAAATGGGGTAATAATTCCCGCCATGCTGACATCACCAGAGTTAGAGGGTCAGTGAGGTTATGTATGTGAAAGGGTTTTATAAATTTTAAAATCCCAAAGTATAAAAATATATTATTATTTCTAAAAATATGTTCCCTCCCAAATATCTCTGGTCTAATTCATATCACCATGGCAACCCTGGTATTCTCAATAGTTACATTGGCATCCAGACTGAGTTCCTAGAGTATGAGGCCAAAATATCTCATTTTAGTAAATATTTGTTGACTGCTGGCTATTCTAAGTGCTGAGGATGCAGCAATGAACATAACACGTAAAGCTCCTCTTCTTTTAGAGTTGACAGTCTAGTCGGGGAGAGGTAGAAAAAGTAAATCAGGGGCTCCTGGGTGGCTCAGTCCGTTGAGCGTCCGGCTTCGGCTCAGGTCGTGATCTCACAGTTTGTGGGTTCAGGCCCCGCGTCGGGCTCTGTGCTGACAGCTCGGAGCCTGGAACCTGCTTTGAATTCTGTGTCTCCCTCTCTCTCTGCTCCTCCCCTGCTCATGCTCTGTCTCTCTCTCTCTCTCCTTCAAAAATAAATAAAAACATTCAAAAAAAATTTTTTAAAAAAGGAAAAGTAAACCAAAGATATATAATGTACTATCAAGTACATTATAATAAATGCTATGGTGGGGGGGCACCTGGGAGGTTCAGTCGGTTAAGTGTCCGACTTCAGCTCAGGTCATGATCTCTCAGTTCATGAGTTTGAGCCCTGCATCTGGCTCTGTGCTGACAGCTTAGAGCCTGGAACCTGTTTCAGATTCTGTGTCTCCCTCTCCTTCTGCTCCTCCCCTGCTTGTGCTCTCTCAAAAAAAATTTTTTTTTAATTAATAATAGTAAGTGCTATGGAAAAGAATAGGTCAAGCCAAACAGGTACTGAGATCAAAGAAGTATCAGGGCATAATTGTGAAAGGCTTTGAACATCATGGTAGAGTTTGAAATTTATTCCAGAAGCAATGAGGAACCATCAGATGGCTTTAAGGTAATGTGATCTGGGTTTATATTTTTAAATGATCACTCCAGCCACTATGTGGAGAATAGACTGTAGGGGACAAGGAGACTTTGGGGGCTACTGCAGTGGTGCTGGCAGAAAGAGTGAGTGGCAGGGGTGAGATGCATCAGAAGCCCAGGGGACTTCTTACATGTGGAATGTGGGGCTTGAGAGAAAGAGGCATCAAGATGCCTCCTTGAGTTTTGGCCTGAGTAACCAGTAGAATGGAGTTACCATTTCCTGAGTTGAGGAAGGCTTCCGGTAGAGCACATCTGGAGGTGCGAAGGCAGTACGCATGGGAGGGAAATTAACAAGTGAGTTTTTCAGACATCATAGTTTTCTGTGTCAGACATCCACATGGGCATCAGGTGAGCATAGGTGATGAGACTGAAGTTCAGAAAAAAGAACAAGGCTGGAGGAGTAGATGTGTGCCTCACTGGTGGCGGTGGGCAGGTGTGGATGGCTTTCAGAGTGGTGTCGTACTGCCACTGTTGGTTTGAGACTCATCCTCTAGGGGAGGTGAGTGGGTGGCCTCCAGATGACATTCCAATCATCCTACCATCCTTGTAGGGGAAATGCACCAAGTGGCAACCTTTTAATCATGCTCCTTCCTAAGTGCTAAGCTGTACCTGACTTGCTACTGATCAAAAACACAACTTGATTTTATTTCCTTTGGATTCCTTGCTTAACATTTCCTCCTGTGCTCTCTCTTCTTTCCTCCCTGGGTTCTTTTATTTTGATGCCATTGAAAGAAAGAATGTGTTAGACAAATTCTTAGCTCATCGAAATATTTATATCATTCATATTGTTCGTTATACTGCCTAACATTTAGTAAGTATTATTATGTGCTAGGTACTCATTTAGGACCACGTCTCCAAATTTTCTTGTTCATGGTATGCTTAGTCTCATTAATGTTTTTCCTGGTGTTCCTAGACCAAAAGTAATACCTAAGAGTTTCATTTATTAAGTAGTTGCAGCCAAACAACTTAGTATTTATGTCCTAACGACTTGGTAGACATTTGGAAAAATAGTACACTTAAACTGAAGGAAAAAAATAAATTTTTATCTAATTCTTAAATAACCACAATTATTTACTAATAGAATGTGTATATATAGGACAAGGGAAAAATCATAATGGTATAAAATAGTTACCACTCAGGTAGTAAGGAAATTCAGAGGAAAAGGTTGTATGAAATCAAGTATTTGGCCCAACCACAGACTCTTCAGAATATAATTCCATCAGGTAATTTGTTTATTATACTTCCGTTGTAGACTTGGTGGTCAAAAACCAGATTTTATTGGTGTCCAGAAAACCAAAATGGTTATTAACTGCACTCATATATCCTCCTATCTAGATGTATTAGAGGACATTTTTTTCCTCTTCTAACCATTTATTTGTATTCTTGTTTGGGATTGTGTCCTTAGAATTTTTAATAATATTATTTTGCCCATATCTGTCATTAAAGCTTCTTTGAGTCATTAATTTTAAGATAGTTTCATATGCTTATTAATTATCCGCTTTATATTCTTGGATTTAATTTAAATCATAAACTAGTCCAAGGGGGAGTCATTTGCTCATAAAGTGAGTAGACCAAATGTGTCTTCTGGATAATTTTCATTACCCACAAGCCTCCCTGGAGTATTCAGTGGTTTATTAACCATTGTTGGGGCAGCGTTAGAGCTGGTAATGTAAGCTATTTTCCCTAGAACCTGAATATTTGATCAGTTATTTTCTTCTCAGGATCTGAAGGTATGAAACTGGTTCTCTCCTCCCGGGCTATTCTTGGATGTTATGGTATTTAACACAATAAGCGAACCGTTGCCTTTTTGGTAAACTTAGTGATTATATATCACCATAGATTTATAGAGAGCCTAAGAAAACTTAAACTTCTGGGCCTATGACTTTCATAGGCCCTGTGAGTGCTGGGTCTAGAATATTCGAGGTGGGAAAGAGAAACTAGGTCACCACCAGGAAGCATTTCTAGGTAAGCATTTCTGGTTAATGGCCTAAAGAGATCTCAGAAGTAACCTAAATCTCCAAGACTCTAGTAATTTATTGTGCATTTCTTTAAAATTCCAAATAAGTACTCTTTTGTACCTAAATTTGAATTTGTGATTTTGTAGTCTTTTCCTTAAAGGAGGTTGAACAACAGTCTAAGCTTCCAGACCCACACAACATGGATCTTCCCCTGACGAGTATTGTTTTATCAAGATGACTTCATTTCTTAAATGTTTTTTAATGTTTATTTATTTTTGAGAGAGAGACAGAGTATGAGTGGGAGAGAGGCAGAGAGGGGGGGTGGTGGGGAGACACAGAATCTGAAACAGGCTCCAGGCTCTGAGCTGTCAGCACAGAGTCTGACACGGGGCTCAAACTCACGAACCTCAAGAACATGACCTGAACCGAAGTCAGACGCTTAACCGACTGAGCCACACAGGTACCCCAAGATGACTCCATTTCTAAATTCAGGCCTCATTACTTTTCAGGTAATTTTTGAAGCCATTCGGGGAGTGTCAATAAGAAGTGATATTGCCATTGATGATGTTAAATTTCAAGCAGGACCCTGTTCAGGTAACAATATTTTCCCCAATTAGATCCTCTTGATTGAAAAGGGATTTTGCAATAGTCTCAAATCATAAGAATGCAAATTAAGAATTTTTCTATAATAAAAACAGAGAAAACTATTTTTGTCTATTTTCTATTTGTCTTTCCTGACAGAAATGGAAGATATGACCCAGCAGTCATCAGGATATTCTGAGGATTTAAATGAAATTGAGTTTTAAGAAATGATCTGAATTGGATAAACTAAACAAGAGCCATACCTCTCTTCAATCAAAATGAACACAAAACAAATAAATACCGGACAGTCTTAACCATTTTGTGAATTATAAAACGACTTCACAGCACAGTATTCTTTTTCATTACTTTTGCAAAAAATACTGACTCAGGGCTTTTTGGTGTTTTTGTTTTTGGTTTTTGGGTTGTTTTTTTTTTTTTTTCCTTTTTGCGTATGACAACTGTTACGGAAATACAGGCTATTGATTTTGCGTAGATCATTCATCTTAATTTTGGTTCCAGTTAGAAATACAAATATACTATATTGCAGTCACTTTAAAGTATGCAAATGGAAGGGCACAATCAAAATGAGATGTGTCATTTAAATCTGCATTCAGTGAATGTATTGGGAGGAGAAGATGTCTCGTGGGTTTCTTTTTGACTTTCAAGTATCGCAGCTGTTTTTAAAGTAATAACGTGAGGTGTCAGTATCTGCAGAATGAATGCAGTTTTTCACGGTAACGAGTTAGTCTAAGAAAACAAAATCTTATTTTCTACGTTTTATTCATAGAAATGGAGTGTTAATTATTAAATATTTTTACCCTATGTGATAACTAAGGATCTTTCCTGAATGTCCCAGGGTAAGTCAGTATTAGTTAATGCTGTATTACAAGGCAATGCTACTTTCTTTCTTCCCCCCTTTGAACTACTTGGGAAAGTCACTATGAACACATGGATTAGAAATTGCACTCTTTTTTCGTAAAGCAAGCTTGAAAATGTTTATGTACACACACCTGAAAATTTCTAGGACGTGTTAAGCAATCTTACTGATTTTTATAATAAATGTTTTGGTAAGGTTTTGAGGAGTATGAATTCAAGCAGACATACTAAACTGCTGCTTTTTATTTACGTGCTTAGAAAATTGTACATTCGTATTTTATACCCAAACAGCTGTTTTAAGATTACCTAATAAAAGGTAATTTGAAAATCTTTTCCCTAGCAATGAACTCATTTCTATGTTATTTTCCTTGTTCAGAATATCTTCGGTACATAACTGCAGATTCTAATTTGAATTTCTGCTCTGCCACTGTTAAATTCTTCTTATGCCTTCTATTAGTGACATGAGCATTGCTTACATTGATACAAGAATTGATTTTTATTTATTTATTTTTTAAAATTTTTGTTTATTTTTGAGAGAGAGTGGGGGAGGAGCAGGGAGAGACGGAGACAGAGAGAATCCCAAGCAGGCTCCCCACTGTCAGTGCAGAGCCCTGACGTGGGGCTCAAACTCATGGAGAGATCATGACCTGTGCCATAATCAAGTAGGACATTTAACTGACTGAGCCACCCAGGTGCTCCAAGAATTAATTTTTAAAGTGTTTTATTTTATATAAGCTAACTTACTTTTTCACCACATTTTATCCTATTACAACGTAAACACTATGAGGATGAGGATTCTTGAATGTTTTGTTTTACTTTTGTAGTCTCTGTACCCAGAAGAATGTCTGGTATGTAGTACGTGTTCAATAAAAAAATAGTTGTTGAGTGAATGAATGAATTTAAGCCTTCCAACATCCTCCAAAATGGAGATATTATTAGTTTTTTTTACAGAGAAGGAAACAGAGGTTCAGAAGAGTGAACACATTATTTAAGTGGAAGAGTAGAGTCAGGTGTCTCTGACCCCAAAGTCCATACCTCTTCCTGCTTTGTACGGCCAAAAATCCATGGCCCTCACAGACTTGGGTGGTATTCTCACTCAAGAATGTCAAAACTCTTCAGGTGCCTGGCTGTGTGGCTCAGTCGGCAGAGCATGTGACCCTTGATCTCGAGGTTATGAGTTTGAGCCCCACACTGGACATAGGGATTACTTTAAAAAAAAAAAAATGTCAAAACTCTTAAATTAATCCATAAAGAGTAGTATACTTCCCTGAAGACCACAGTGCTTGGAAAACAACAATTCTCAACTGTACAAAATTAACATCCTGAGGTTTATGGAGAAAATAAACTTCTGTAGTAAAGCAAAATTTTGCAAATCACATCCTTTCTATTCATGATGATTTTAATTAAGTAAGTAATTAATTAATTATCTATTAATCCCTAAATAAAGCTGAAACATTGAGGAAGGAAGATTTCAAGGTGTGAAGCAACTCAACAGTATGCTAGACGATATAATCTCCTCAACCTATTATTCCTGTCCAGAGCTTAGTTATATTTGCTGAATAAAGAAATGAAAATTGTGTCTCTGGGACTTAACACAGTACCTTCATGCATAGCAAGTCACTTATAGATAGTGACTGAAGTCATTCACCAACCTCCTTGCTTATAGATTATGTAAATCCATAGTAATAATCAGAGCTAACATTTATTGGATTTTTCTATCTTCAGACATTTTTCACAGGGCTTTATGTGAATTCACTCATTTAATCCTGATAATGACTCGTGAAGTCGATCTAGTGATATTTCCATTTTACAAATAGGGAAACTGAATTTGTCCAAGTTCAGCAGCTAGTGTAGGGCTTGGGTTTGAACCTGGGCGTGTTTCACTGCCAAACCTACGTTCTGATCTTTGACGGCCTCCTGAACCTGCCAGCCCTCCGGTTGACTTCACCCCCAATACCAATTTAAACCTCAGGCAAAAGTTCCAGGTTTCTCTCACTCCAGAGGATTTATTGGCTACCAAAATTGCCCCAAACGTTGCCAAACTAGAAATACTACTTGGGCCTCCGGCTTTGGTAATTGGGGAGAAAAAAAATGAGGATTGGCAAGTAGTTATTAGGGAAGAAAGGAAAGGAGTAATTGTTACCAGTTGTTGCTAAGAAACAACCTGAAGTTCATACAGAAGAGAGGAGGTAGAAGGTGAGTGGATTAATTTACCTTCCTCACTTCTGTTCCTTTTGGAGGATTCAGATTTTGGATGCTTCTCTTCCTGTCCAGGTTACCCATGGCATTCATTGTAACTATACTTCCCCTGGATGAAAATACGAAAGGCTACTTAGCCCAGTATAGTTTCCTCAGGTTTAGAAATGCCTGGTGGGAAAGCGTACTAATAGGTACCACGCAGTATTTGCGTTGATTTTAAATCTCTAAACACACAAGTGCTTCAAAAACAAACTACTTTCTCCACACAGATTGCCTTCTCCCCTACAATTTGCTGTGTGGGTTGGAGATTATTTGTGTGTAGAAGGGAGTAGAGGAGAAAACAGTAGCTCTGATAGAGGGTCTGGTTTAATGTGGAAGAAGAAAGGGTTCAGCAAAGATTCAGTGAGAAATCTACACTCCAGGCATTTTGCCAAGCATGGAGGTTATGAAGATACTCACAGATTAGTGAGGAAAACACAGGTCCAAACCGATCAGCACAGCTTGGAGTGCTAAATCCAATGAGGTCATATGCCCAGGTGCTATGGAAGGGTCTCAGAGGGGCATCTGACCAGGAAGGGCAGGGCCAGCCTCCCGCTGCAGCCCAGGCTGAGGTGAGAACCAAAGGAGACCCCCTAAGGCAGCGTTCCAGGTGCCCGGATGTCTTCTGTGACTCTCGGGGTGGAGACTGGCCTCTCTTCCTTCTTATTCCCCTATAGGAGACGTGATTTCCAGGGTGATTTAACCAGAACTTGGGGCAGTAGGTGGGGAGAGTTTTCATAAGTAATCAATCATTCTAATGTCGCATTCTCTACATGCTGATTGCTTTACAGATTGATACGGCATAGTGCTTAAACACAGGATTTCTGGATTCAGGGTGTCTCTGTTAAAATCCCGGCCTTGCCTTTTTCTGACTTCGGGACTGGGGGCAAGTCACTGACACCCTCTCTGATCCCTATTCTTAGAAGAGAGAGAAGTAGAGACTCCTTGTCTACTTCTTAGTAGGTTGCTGTAAAGATGAAATGAAAATATTACCTATCAACGATTAGTGTCTAACACATGCCATTCTAGTTTATACTGAAAGGTCTGAGTGGGTGTTTGGTTTTGGGTTTGGGTTTTTTTTTTGATAAATTGCAGTTATTTTTAATGTATTCTTTCTCTACAAAGAACTGTGAGTTTATAGTGCCATCTTAAGGATAAAACAACCATATAATCTTGTTATTTTACCACGTTTTTCTTTTTTACTAGCAATCCTAGGCTCATTTTAACCAGCAGCTGGGTAAATGCCTTCTCCTTTGCTCTCCCTGTTCCATCCACTGTTCGTGGTTCTGGGCTGCCCACTCTGTATATATACCCTAGGAAGATTTATTATGCTAAACCTAAAGTCGTGTTTTCATGCCTATCTCCTCAAGAATGGTTGCTTTTCCAATTTTGTATCCCCACTGCCTACCATGCTCAACAAATATATCTGCATTAAATAAGAAAATGCTCAATAAAAGTAGTTTAATACGAATCTGTATGTGTGTTCCAAGCATCATAAGGGATATAAACATTCTCTTTCTGTCCATGAACATTTCATAGCCTGGAAATCCACACTCTAAAAAAAATTTTTAATGTTTATTTATTTTGAGAGAGAGAGAGAGAGAGCGTGCGCACACAAGCAGGGAAGGGAAAATAGAGACAGAGAATCTGCAGCAGTCTCCATGCTGACAGCAGCAAGCCCGATGTGGGGCTCGAACTCATGATCAGCAAGATCATGACCCAAACCGAAGTCAGGCACTTAACTGACTGAGTCACCCAGGCGCCCCTCCACACTCTAAATATTTAATATGAAATTGTGTCCCTGGCCAGTGAGGATAGTTGGGGCAACTGGTGAAAACAAATTTAAACCTTCTTTAGAGGGTCATGTGCTCTCCAACCAGGCAGCACACGTTTCCCATACATAAAGCTGCACAGGAGGACTCACAATCCAACATTACAACACATTTGGTCAGTGGTCAACACACAGCAGAATTAGATACTCAAGACTTCATAGGATAAGAGTTTTTGATAGACAGTTTAAAATAACTATTTTAAAAATGGAGACCACCCCTGCCCCCAAAAAAGTATTGAGCACTTAACAAAAGGCAATAAATACTCTATGAAAAAAACAAGCAGGCAGATTAAAGGGAACCAAATGGAAATTCTGCACATGAAAAATATAGTCACTAAAATTAAAAATTCAACAAAAAGGCATAACTAGACATACTAACTAGACGTATTTAATGGAAGAGAACCCGGTGAACTAGAATATAAGGTAATACCGTGAATGCAATACAGAGAGATAAAGAAATGAAAAATATGAAGGTAGCAGAGATTGACAGTATCCAGTGTATACAATGAGGTTTCCAAGAGAGAGAGAATGGGGGAAAAGAATATTCAAAGGGAATATTAGACGGTTTCAGAATTGGTGATAGATAAAAATGTTCAAAATCAGGAAGTCTAACAAATCTGAGCAATTAGTGAAACTAAATCCACACCTCGATCCATCATTATGAAATTATGAAACAGATTCAAATGAAAAAGATGAATTACAAAGGAATAAAAATGAAACAAAATCAAACTTCTCAACAACGAGGAAAGTTGGAATAATACCTTTAACATGTTGAGAGAAAATCATGTCACCTGGGAATTTTAGCATTCAGAAGGACAAAATCATGACATTTTCAGATAAACAAGGAAGAAATCTTGTATTTTTCATATGCGTGTACATATATATTATATATATATCATATATATATAATATATATATGCATGTATATATACAAATACAGGTATTCCTCAACTTACAATGGGGTTATGTCTGACAAACCCATTGTAAGTTGAAAATATCATAAGTCAAAAGTGCATTTAATACACCTAACCTACTGATCATCAGAGCTTAGCCTAGCCTACCTTAAACATGCTCAGAACACGGGGCACCTGGGTGGCTTAGTAGGTTAAACATCCAACTCTTGACTTCAGCTCAGGTCATGATCTCACAGTTCATGCGTTCGAGCCCCGCATCAGGCTCTGCTCTGGCAGTGCTGAGCCTGCTTAGGATTCTCTCTCCCTCTCTCTCTTTCTTTTGCTCCATCCCTCCCCCTCCCCAGATAAATAAACTTAAAAAAAAAAATAACATGCTCTGAAGACTTACATTAGCCTACAGTGGGACAAAGCCATTTAACACAAAGCCTATTCTATAACAAAGTGTTGAATGTTGTATGTCGTTTCTTGAAACTGAAAAGGCGAGTGCTTGTCTGGGTACAGAATGGTGGCCAGTTCTTTACCCTTGTGACGCTGGGACTGGGAGCTATAGGCGCTGCCCCCCGCGCGGCACCAGAAAGGAATTTTGTATGTCGCCAACCCAGGAAAAGATCCACGGTCCAAATCTGAAGTACTCTTTCTGCTATGTGTTGCTTTCTCACCATTGTCAAGCAGAAAAATTGTAAACCAAACCATATCTATATCAATGATAGTAAAAGTACGACATATCGACATTGATGGGATGTAGCTAAATCGATACATGAAAAGAATCCTGTCACCTTAAACAGTTCATTTAAAAGCTGAAAAAAGAGAAAATTATTGAGCCAAGCAACACACTCAAGAAGTTGGAAAAGGAACAGGAGATCTAAAGAAAGAAGGAAAACAGAGCATACATTAATCCAATAGAAACAAACAAGTAGAGAAAGAATAATCTGTGCAAGTATCTCAAGAATTAGACTAGCAAATTAAACTTAAAGTACTGCCCTAGACCCAGGCAACCCACCCTGGGGCCTGTTGTAGGGCTTTAAACATTCCATGAATGTTCTCTGATTGTGCTGTGAGTTGAGAATATTGGGCTATCAATGTGTCTCATTGTTTACATTTGATACCGCCGATGGAAGCAGCCAACAGGTGGGCCTGAAGGACCAAAGGGACTGTTAGCAAGCCCAGGAAGAGCTATGGTCTTGGGAAAGGTTGTATGAGAAGGACTGTGGCCAGAGGTGGAAGAACACAGTTATTCTCCAATCCCCCCGGTAAACCCAATCGAAAGTCAGAGGACAAATGAGCCTAGATGATGCAGGTCATAGAAATGAATCTCTCAAGCCACAGAGCAGGGTGGAGGAGTGGATGAAGGATATAGTGAAACAAGCAGAAAAAAACACATCCCCGAATCTTTAAATCTCAATGTGTTTTCTCATCTTAGGGCATTATCTAGAATCTTTAATAGTGGGGATTATGGCATCTTTCTTTTGATCTTAATGAGAACAAACAGTTTCTCCATTAATTATCATGTGTGCTTTAGGTTTTTGATCAGCGGCACTTATCAAGTTAAGAAACTTCAGTGCCATGCATAAGAATGTAATAAGTTCCTAAGAACTTATTACAAATAGACATTGGGCTTTATCAGATGCTTCTTTGCATATGATGAGATAGTATGATTTTTCCCCTTTAATCTTTTAGCATGCAAATTACATGGATACAGTGTAGATTCTTTTTTTCTCAGTTAGAAATGTCTTGAGGCGCCTGGGTGGCCCAGTGGGTTAAGCGTCCGACTTCAGCTCAGGTCATGATATCACGGTTCGTGAGTTTGAGTCCCGTGTCAGGCTCTGTGCTGACAGCTCAGAGCCTGGAGCCTACTTTGTATTCTGTGTCTCCCTCTCTCTCTCTCTCTCTGTCTCTCCCTGCCTCAGGCTGTCTCTCTCTGTCTCTCAAAAAGGAATAAATATTAAAAAAATTTTTTTAAGAAAAAAAGAAGGAAATGACTTGATTTTTACGTGAAACATAATTTCACTGTAAAACAGCATACAGCATGTTTGTAAATGTTAAAGGATAATAATAAAATGACCACTCATTAGCACTGATACAGCATGAGAAATGGAACACTGTCAATAACCTGGAGGCACTGTGTGGACTGCGGCCCAGTCACATATCCTTCCACTGCCCAGAAAGATAGCCATTATCCTCAAATTCATGTTAATCATTCCTTTCCTTTGTATTCTGTAGTCCTCATTCATGTGTATGCATCCTAATATATATGGCTTAGTTTTACTGCCATTTAAAAATTATGCAGAGGAAATCAGTGCATATTAATTCATCATCATTTGTCTTTTTTGTTCAAAATTATGTTTCTGAGAGTCAGCAATGCTGAATTTCTAGCTGTAGTTCATTCACTTTCATTACGGTATGGTATTCCATTAAGTGACTATACTGCAATTTATTAATTAGTTCTGCCATTGATGAATATTTGAGTTGGTCATGACAATGCTGCTAAAATATTTTTTGTACAAGGGCCCAGGTACCCATGGGAAAGAATATCTTTGGGCTGCATGTCTAACATGTGAATTGCTGTTTTGTACGATAGGTACGCTCTACTAAATCAGGAGAAACTGCTTCCCAGCTGGCTGCACTAATCTACATAACTCCTACCAGTGTAGACTACACGACTCCTACCGGTGTAGATGAGTGCCCCCAACATGCTAATGTCAGATTTTAATTGTTGCCAATCTGATAATTCTGAAATGGCATTTAATTGAGGTTTTAATTTGCATTTCTCTAGTGACAAGTTAAATTGAGCCTCTTATATGTTCTATGACCACTTGCATTTCACCTTATGCAAAATGCCTTGTTTATTTTGCCCATTTTTCTAGTGAGCTGTGTAACATTTTCTTACAGATTTGTAGGAATTCTCTTAATATTCCAGATAGTAAGCTTCTGTTTATTTTTTTTAAGTTTATTTATTTACTTTGAAAGAGAGAGAGAGAGCTGGGGAGGGGCAGAGGGAGAGAGAGAATCCCAAGCAGGCTCCACACTGCTAGCGTGGAGCCTGATGTGGGGCTTGAACTCACAAACCGTGAGATCATGACCTGAGATCATGACCAAAATCTAGAGTTGGGTGCTTAATTGATGGAACCACCCAGGCACCCCTAAGCTTCTGTTTATTTCAAGTGTTGCAAATACCATTTTTTTCTTTTTCTTTTTCTTTTTCTTTTTCTTTTTCTTTTCTTTTCTTTTCTTTCTTTCTTTTTTTTTTTTTTTTTAACCTTGTGGTTTCTCTCCCCACCCTATTGTGGTGAATTTGTTTAATGAAAGGTCTTAGTTTTTAATATGTATGAATTCATAATCTTTTTACATTCTTTATGATTTATGTATTTTTTTGTCTTAAGAAACTCTTCCCTACCCTGTGTTTTTAAAGATATTCCCATATGGTTTCTTCTAAAAAAGTAAACTTTTGCCTATTCCCTTTAAGTGTGTGATTTATCTGGAATTATATCCAGCCAACCTGCTAAGCTATCTATTATTTCTCAGAACAGACTCTATATTTACATTCATTTCCTACTGCTGCTATAACACATTACCACGCTCTCTGAGGCACAAAACAACACATTCATTATCGCACAGTTCTGGAAGTCAGAGTCCCGAAAATGAATCTCATGGAGCTAAAATTAAGCTTTTGGCAGGGCTTTGTTTCTAATGGAGACTCTAGCAGAAAATCCATTTCTTGTCTTTCCCAGCTTTTAGAGGCTTCCCGCATTCCTTGGCTCATGGCCCATCTCCAGCTATGCCCTCGCTCTGACATCTGCTTTCATTGTCTGACTCTGACCCCCTGCCTCTCTCTTCGAAGGACACTTCTGATTATACGTGTCCATTGGATGATCCAGGATAATCACCCCATCTCAACACTCTTCACTTAATCACGTCTACATATTCCCTTTTGCCCTGTAAGCTGCCCTATTCACAAGTCTCAGGGATTACAATGTGGGCATTTTCGAGGAGCCATTATGCTGCCCACAGCAATTTTCTTTTGCTGTAGATTTCTTAATAAGGCCCGTTTTGGTTTTCCTTTTTTAACTCCTCCAGCTGCTCTATTTTCTTAAGTGATTTGGCAGGCTAAGATCTCCATAAAGTGCTCAATAGAAGGAGCAATAGAATTGTCCTGAACTTGTTCCAGAACTTAAGACAATATTGCTAAACATTCCATCATTGAACATGAGTTTGCTGAAGGGTTCTGAAGTTGCCTTTTCCTGGTCAAAGGGAGTTTTCTTCTACTTGTATTTTCCTAGAAATTTTGACCATGAATGTGTGTTGAAAACAATTGAACGCTTTTCTTTTTCTGCCTTTGTCTTTCTCCTATAAGTTTCTAATCTGAAGAATCATAGTGATTTATTTGATTTGCTAGTATTTAATCAACCTTGAATTCCTATCACAAACCCAAGTAGGTCACGATATATTTACTTTTACGAGCATTGCTATATATTTGCACATATGTCCATAAGTAAGATAGATAGATAGGAAATTTTCATTTCCATTAATTTACCAAGAAATTAGGAGATTTAGACATGGTAAGATTCATAAGAGGAGTTGGAAAGGCTTCCTTCTTTTTCTGTACTCAGAAAGTATGGGTAGGATTAGAGTGCTGCTTCTCAGCCTGGGGGTTGGGGGCAATTTTACCCCTTCAGCGACATTTACCAGTGTCTGGTGACATTTTTTGTTGTCAAATCTGTGGAGACACTGCTGGCTTCTAGCACACAGAGGCCAAGGATGCTGCTGACTATCTTACAATGCACAGGACAGCTGCCTCCTCTTTCCCCCAGAAAAGAATTTTATCTTACCCCAAATGTCAACAGTGCTGAGGCTGGGGGTTTCTTCTCATTCTGAAATAAATCATCACCATCCTAATTTGTAATTTTGCATTTTTTCAGAGGGACTTCAAAACTTTTATAAGCTTCTAGGACCTAGATCTTGTGGGAAAAAGAGAGAGCACTGTGTAGAGGACAGGTGTGTGTGTGTGTGTGTGCGCGCGTGTGTGTAAGCAAGAGAGACAGACAGGGAACAGCCAGCTATTGGGCCAAAGCCAATATGAGAAACAGGTGGAAAAAGAGAGAATTTTTGTCTTCACATAATTCTCAATCACAGTTAGTAAGAAATTGGCCACATGCAACAATGTCAAGAAACTGAAGGAAAGTCATCAGTATGGTATTTAGTCTAGCAATTTTAATTCTTGGTATCTATCCTAGAGAAATGCTAGCACAAATACATAAAGTTGTGTCTGAGGATATTCCCTGAAGCAATGTTTGTAAAAATGAAAAATTGGAAGCAATCTGTATGTCAAATCAGAGCAATAAAGTGAGATACAGTCATACAAAAACCCTACAGCAGTTATAAAGGAACTAGTTTTATATGTGTCAACATGGATATATCTCAAAAATACATTTTTGCATGAAAAACAAAATTGCACAACTATTCTTACCATATTTTGAATGTTAATACATTTATATATGTATGCATGTAATAGCTTATATCTTTATAGAATACATTTATGTAATGCATTCACACTCAAAATAATACTACATATTTTCAGTAGGTAAAATGCATGTAAATATAAAAATGGCCTTAAAGGACATCATGTTATACCCTGAACAAGTGTATAGCAGTATCTAACTGGAGAATAAGGAGTACAGCAACAAGATTGAGAAAAAAAAAATGTCAAGTGCACACTAATTTGATCTGTGTTGTTCTAATTTTTAAGAAGAGAATGTATACATGTGTTTCGTGGGTTATTGTTTAAAAAGTAGACAATGGAAAGACAATGAAATCATCCCCCGTTGTTAACAGTGTCCATTCTCGATTGCAGGAATAATGCATGGTTGTTGGTTTCTGGTTTGAGTTCTTTTGGGTTTTCCAACTTCCTAAAATCATAACAAAAACACAAGTACAATTTTAATTGTGAAAGGAACATGATGGCTATTAGTCAAAGTGTTGGAGGTGAGAACTTAAAACCAACAAGTTCCTGGGAGAGTTTATCATTTGTGTGGCCGATTTCAACAGATTTAGCATGGTTCTGACAGTCACCAACTTTCTTTCCTTTGGGAAGTAACACAGTGCAGGGGGAGACACTCGCCCTTCCCTGGAGACCCCTGACCTAGTCTGAACGAGGACCATCAAATCATTTTGCAAGGACTGGTGGAGGGGATTGCTCCTAGCACCTTGTTCCTGATCTTTCCAAAATTGAAGGCAAATTCATCTCAGAGCAAGTTAATACCGTTCTTCCCATTTCATATCCTTAAAAGAAACGAAGGCCCATTTAGCTATATAGACTCTCTGTCATGCCACATTACAAAGCACATGTGAAACCTGATATTAATCCCTAATGATCTTTCGATCTTTCCATTGGTTTCTGTATCCAAGAGATGGAAAATTGAGAAAGACGCAAATCTGTTGAGATACTGATCCAGAATAGAAAAATGAGTTATGAAAAGGTACTTAGAACAGTAGCTGGCATATATGGTTTATGCTGTTAGTATTAGCTATTACTACTAATGGCATAGCTATTACCACAACCAATTCCAAGGCTAATAACACCACGGGAAGAAGAAGCAGATATTTTGATTGTTTAGAGCTTTTCTATGACGTGAGAAACAAATTTTTTAGAGGTTAAAATCTAGAGAGAAAGTGTCCTTATCTCTAGCAGAAGCTTGCTGTATGTGGTGTAAGTTCCCCCTGGGGAAGGGCGCTCACTCTCCTCAGGACCCCTCATCCCTGCCTACATCCTCCCCAGCTGTACTTTAACAGGGTTAATCAGAAAGTGTGGATGAGGGGGAGCTGGGGAAGAGGGGTTGTTTCTGGGTACCAAGGACTTCCGTTTCAGCACTCTTTTCCCTCCTTTTCAAGCCTTGAGGGCTCACTTTCCACTATAAGAATTTGCCGGAAGCAAAGGTAGCATTTCCTCTCACTTGGTATATAAACCAGGAGATCATCTCTGTCATTCTGTGAAGGTTCTTATCAGAACTAGAAGAGTAAACCATCTTAGTCCGTGTAGCCTCTGCAGAGTCTCAGTTCGTGTATCTTGCCCCACCTTCTTGCTATTCTAGCACCATTATCAAGGGCTTGGAGTAAAGCCAAGAAAGACAACACAGAAGGTGGCATTTTGAGGGGGAGGTGAAATATATTCATGGTCCTTGACCCTGCCCCTTTCTTAACTTTTTAAAGTTTGTTTATTTATTTATTTGGAGAGAGGGACAGAGAGAGCTCATGAGCAGGGGAGGGACAGAGGGCGGGGGGCGGGGGTGGTGGGTAGAGAGAGAAAATCACAAGCAGGCTCTGCACTGTCAGCACAGAGCCCCATGCAGGACTCAAACTCATGAACAGTGAGATCATGACCTGAGCCAAAACCAAGAGTGGGATAGTTAACCTACTAATCTATCCAGGCATTCTGAGCCTGCCCCTTTCTGCCAGCTTTTTGCCAGTAAATAGTTTATTTATTTTGAGAGGGAGAGAGGGAGAGAACGTTTGAGCAGGAAAAGGACAGAGAGAGAGAGAGAGAGAGAGGGAGAGATAGAAAATCCCGAGAAGGATCCCTACTATCAGTGCAGAGCCTGACATGAGGCTTGAACCCACAGACCATGAGATCATGACCTGAGCCATGATCTATTTAGTAGATCTATTAGTAAAAAGCTATTTACTATTTATTTATTTTCAGAGGGAGAGAGAGCAAGTGCGGGAGGGGCAGAGAAAGGGAGAGAGAGAATTCCAGGCAGACTCTGAACTGTCAGTGAGGAGCCCGATGTGGGGCTCAAACCCATGAACCATGAGATCATGACCTGAGCCGAAGTCGGACGCTTAACTGAATGAGCTACCCAGGTGCCCCTATAAATAAATAGACTTAAAAAAAAAAAAAAAAAAAAAAAAAAAAACCTATATCACAGAAAAAATATTTAATGTCATGGAAATACAATCATAATATATTATGTGAGAAAAAGAGGGTGTAATAACAGTATTATAAAATAATATAATTCATGCAGCATCATCCTGAGGTTTTTTTGTCAGAGGGGAACAAAAGGACTATATATATCATACATACACAAGGAAAAAGATAAAAAAAAAAATGCACTAAAACCTTAGCAGTGATTAGTCTGCGTAGAGTAATTAGGAGAAAATTTTCCTTTTGTGTATGTTTTTCTGTGTGCTCCCAAAGTTCCTACAGGAACTTAACCAGTTCCTATACTGGTTTTGTAATTAGAAGCAAAAGCAATAATATTTTCCTTTTTAAAAGGTGGTCGTAGAGCATGACTGCCTGGCTCTTTAGATAAGAACTCATAGCCTGTGTGCATTTGTGGGTCATCATAGGCTCAGGGACCCCTTCTCAACTTTCAAGGTCATAAGCACAATTTGATTCATCCACTAAAGAATAATGGCACAGAAATGAGTTCCTGCCCTCAACTACCATTACTCTGCCTATGTTATATTTCCATTAGGATAGAGTCCCCCAAATGTAGTAATTTCTTCAAAGAATTTGACTCTTCAAAGGCTCTTGAAGTGCGGTAACAGATTACTTTTTAAAAACTTTGTAGTAGCGTGGTTAGGAAGTGACAGTCTAGCGCTCTCCTACACTGAGCATTTGGGCAGTTTTAAAATTCTTTTCTGTATTATAATTTGTATTTATTTCTAGTAACCCTGACAAGTTCATATGCTTTCTTTCTCATTATATGTTCTTTGGTAACAACTTTTAGAGAGCACTGATTCCACTCGTGTGAGAGGAAGAAGCAGGCGCCTAGGAAAGGAACACTGTTCCTCGGAGTCAGGAATCAGCGTTCCTGATTTCTTTTTTTTTTTTTTTTTTAATGTTTATTTTTGAGAGAGTGAGCCAGAGCACAAGGCGGGGAGGGCAGAGAGAGAGAGGGAGACCAGAGGATCCCAAGCTGGTTCCATGACAACAGAGACCCGGATGTGGGCCCGAACCACAAGCTGGTTCCATGACAACAGAGACCCGGATGTGGGCCCGACCCACACAAACCCTAGATCGTGACTTGAGCCCAAGTCAGCAGCTGAACCGGATGAGCCACCCAGGCGCCTCTACTGCAATAGTTTTCTACATGGCCTCCCCACCTCTATGCTCAAGCCCCTCCAAACACCAACCAGAGTGATTCTTTAAAATTTTTTTATTTTTATTTTTATTTTTTTTATTTTTGGGACAGAGAGAGACCAAGCATGAACGGGGGAGGGGCAGAGAGAGAGGGAGACACAGAATCGGAAACAGGCTCCAGGCTCCGAGCCATCAGCCCAGAGCCTGACGCGGGGCTCGAACTCACGGACCGCGAGATCGTGACCCGGCTGAAGTCGGACGCTTAACCGACTGCGCCACCCAGGCGCCCCTGATTCTTTAAAATTTTTAATCAGGCGCGCCTGGGTGGCTGAGTTGGTTAAGGATCCAACTTCAGCTCAAGTCATGACCTCCCAATACGTGAAACCCGTCGGGCCCTGCCACCAGGCTCTGTGCTGACAGCTCGCAGCTTGGAGCCTGGAGCCTGCTTCAGATTCTGGGTCTCCCTCTCTCTCTGCCCCTCCCCTGCTCCTGCTCTATCTCCCTCTCTCAAAAATAAATAAACATTAAAAAAAAAACCCACAAAATCTTTAATCAGATCATGTCCTTCTCCTGCTTAAAAGCATCCAATGGCTTCCCAGTGCTTCAAAAATAAAATTCAGATCTTTCCTGGTGGGCAAGGCTCTGCTTTGCGATGCTGTTCACTTCACTGCAGCCACACCAGCCTTTCCTTTGTTCCTCAAACATCCCACTTATTCCCATTTCAGAGCTTTTGTCCTTGCCCGGAATACTCTTTTGTCATTTACCTTGGTTCCCCCTCATTCTGGGTTTAACTCAAGCATCACCTCTGCGCCTCCCCCCATCACATTTGTTCTGGTTATTATTTTTCATAGCATCTAGCATAGCCTGGAAATGCCCTAATCCTTTCTTGCTTCACTGGTTCTTTTTCTGCCTCCCGCATCAGAAAGCGCTCAGACACCCAAGCTTGACTGGCTCCTTCAGTACCGCGGCCCCAGCCTCTCGTAGGTTGCCCATTATTAGCCGAGTAAATGAGGAGCTGCGTAACCCTCCGTGCGCCTCTTCTTCAGTGAGGTTAACCACATGCGTGCGAGTAGGTTTCAGTGAAAGCACGCGCTCATTGAAGCCAGTGAAGCCTAGCTCGTGGATTTCTAGAAACTTCGGGAGAGGAAGCCTTAAAAGGCAAGGAGGGAGCCAGGGGGGCAGAGAGTCTCTGCTGAGTCTGTTCACAAGTGGGAGCGCGCAGGGGACCTAGCCCGACGCTTTTAGGGGAGACACGGGCATAGGGTCATTGCAAGAGTTTTCTTTTTGGGACGCGGGGACCTGATTGAAGGCAAACAGGGAGTCAAGTGAGAAGACGAAGAGCCAAAGACAGGAGAGCCCGGGTGCACTAGGTCGGTGTCCCGACACAGCTGGTCGGAGGTCGCCCGCCCTCGCTCTCAGGTGTCGTCGCGAACGCCTCCCTCTGTCCCCTCGCGGATCGGCTTCCTCAGACGGCTGAAAGGACTTTCAAAGTACTAAATGCCATTGACATCTCTGAGTTAAAAAAAAAAAAGCAAACACGCAACTCTGAAAAACGCACAAACGCTCGTAGAGAAAGATGGGGTAGCCGTCTCCCGGGAGGACGCCGCCCCCACCCGCTCGCGACCCTCATCCTCGTCTGCGTTCTCTTTGCCTCCCGCCTCCTCGGCCGCGCGCCGAGGGGCGGGGCGGCCCGCAGACGCCGCCGGGCCGGGACTGCGCAGGCGCGGGGGCGGGCTCGCGGGCGGTGTCGCGCGCCGGGCAGTTCGCGCGGGAGCCGGGCGCAGGGGCGCCGGGGCTGCAGGTCAGTGGGAACGGAAGCGCTTGCGGGGCGGAGGGGAAGCTAGGATGGCGACCCCGAGTAGGAAGACGTCGACCCCAAGCTCCCTGGCCTCCAAGAGAGCTCTCCCGAGAGACCCCTCGTCGGAGGTCCCGAGCAAAAGAAAGAGCTCGGCCCCGCCGGCGCCGGCGCCGCCGCCACTGCCGCTGCAGTCGTCCAGGCCTTTCGTGGAAGGCTCGATCGTCCGTATCGTGATGGAGAACTTCTTGTGAGTGGCCGGAGGCCGCGCCGCGGCGGGGAGGCAAGCGGGCCCGCGCGGGCGGGGGGCGCAAGCTGCGTGGGTGGGTGAGGGTGGGTGGATGTGTGGCCGGCTGTGGGTCTGGTCGTGAATTCAAGCCGGAGTTACCGTGAGGATTTTTACTGAGAGGCCGTGGGGATTGACGTAGGTGTTGGTGTGGTAGGTGTGCGTCTGATGTGATGCGGATATTTTATTCATTCAGCCAGCGTTTTCTGAAGGCGTCATATGGCGGGCAGGGGACGTGGTAGGGAATAGATTTCTGGCGGCAGGGAGTCACGGCCCACAGACGGAGGACATAATCTGTAATTGATCAAAGTATGGGCGCTGGGAACTCACAGGAAGCAACAGTTAAATCAGAGGGGCAGTGACGCTGTGGCAGAATCGTGAAGAGTAAGCAGTTGCCAGGGGGACAAAATGGTGAAGGTTGTCGCGGATGGAGGTTGAAATGTACCAGAAAATTAAGCCTTACTCTCAATTGTTGGACCTCCCAGCAGACCCTTGACCCCTCCAAATCCAGCTGTCTTTCCTGGTTCCTTTTCTTTCTCTCCAGACAACTAATAATCATAATAATCGTCTTAGAATTTAGTATGTTTTAGCACAAATACTGTGTATCTCTCTAGCATCTTACATTTCTTTTGGTCGAAGTCTTTTTTTTTTTTTCTTTAAAGCTTGCACATAGTGGCTTAGGGTAACAGAATTGTGGTAGCAATACCAGCGTGTTTTTCTTACCCCCAAGTATCTATCCTGTGCCAAGTATAGAAGTAGATGCTTTATTTACACAGTGCTCTCATTCTTGTAACATCTCTTCATCTCCATTGATGAGATGAGCTTGGAAAGGTTAATTTACCCATGTTTACACGGCTAGTAAGTAGCTGAATTGCTGTTTGAATCCAGGTCAGGAAAGATAAATATAATCAAATGAGTTATCTAGCATAATAATATAGATGAGTGTGTGTGTGTGTGTGTGTGTGTATGTATGTATTTGTGCCATGCGGCACAAAGGATGAAGTGGTTAATTTCATCCACAACTGTGAGAAAGAGCTTTGTACCGGAGGTTATAAAAGTCTTGAAGGAAGAGTGTTGTAGACAGAAGGAACCACCTGCAACAGTTTGTATATTTAGGAAGTGTCTAGTATCTTAGTATGGCTGGAACGTAGGATGTGAGCGAATATGTGAACAGAGCTGATACTGAAGAGGGAGGCAGCTATTGAGAATCTGCGTTTTCTATACTAAGGAATTCCAATTTCATCCTCTTGGCAACCAGGATGCATTTTAAGCAGGAAATGACATGTGATTTATATTACTCTGGAAGCAGTGTGAAGGATGATTGAGAAAGGGTGCAACATTGGAGGCAAGAAGACTTACAACAGTAAGGGATGATCAGAGTTTGAACCTTGGAATAGCAGTGGGAAGTAGCAGAAAGAAGAGATTTGTCAGGATTTGGCTTTAGACTGGGAGGCTGAGGGTAAGAGAGTTATGCAGTATTTTTCTCAAGTCTCTGCCTTGGTTCTTGGTCAGATGTGATGCTATTCAGCAGAAGGAACAATTTGGGGGGAAGAATAGTAAATGCTTTTTGGATCCTGTGATTTGAAGTTTCCTGTGGGACATCTGAAAAAGATCTCGCATAGGCAGTGTTTTTAAGGGTCAGGAAAAGTGAACAGGTGAGAGATTTGAAAATCATGCATGTAAGTTGCAGAAATGCTTGAGATTGCCCAAAGGGAAATATTAATAGGAATAGAAGGCCAAGTATAGAGCCCTGGAGGAATGCCAACGTTTAAGGATGAGCAGAAGAGGACCTCGGACTGAGAAGGAAGTGTTCAGAGAGGCAAGAGGAGAACCATGGGAGAGTATTCTCTCAGAAGCCTAGTGGAAAAAGTGTTTCAAAAATATCTGCTGCACTGGAGTTGCATAAGACTGAAAAGAGCCCACTGCGTTTAGCAAGTAGAAAATCTTTTACCCTTTGAAGCCATGGAAGCAGAAAATTTTGCAAGTCCTAGAAGAATGAATGAATGTGAGGAAATAAAGCTTGGGTGTGAAGAGAAAGAAAAAGGTGGCTGCAAAGTGTAGAGCTAGCTTGTTTTATTTTCAGGATGAGTGGACTTTGAGTTTTAGGAATGAGGTAGGAGATAGGAGAGGTAGGCTTAGAGAACCGAAGTGGCCTGGAAGACAGTGGTTACTGGAAGAATTCCTATGAGTGAACCAAGTCCAGTTGGATTAGACTGTAAGGTCAGCTGGCCTTTGAAGGAATTCAAGAAAAGCCTGTAGGTAATGTAAAGCAAGAATAAATGTTTTGGCAAAGAAAATATTCACTTCTTATGTCTTAGTAATTTCGCCTTTTTATAATTCAGGACATATGATGTCTGTGAAGTATCTCCCGGACCTCACTTGAATATGATTATTGGAGCTAATGGGACAGGAAAGTCGAGCATCGTGTGTGCCATTTGTCTTGGGTTGGCAGGCAAACCCGCTTTCATGGGACGGGCAGACAAGGTGAGTTAACATCAGTATTTTTAAAAAATTTGGAGTTGTGACTTGCTTTTAGTATCGAATCACTTCCTGTATCTCAATTCCTCGGGTGTACCAAACATGTAGAGCTTGAGTATAAAGAATGAAGTTGGCAGGTAGAGATGGCTGGAGGAGATTGCCACTGTAAAGGTATTTTGGACTATATATGAATCTAGAGAATTCTCCAAGTATGTGACACTTAAAATTCTTAGGAGTAGGGTAAAATGTCTTCTTAAATGTGTATTGTTGGGCTTGTGGAAAGGTGAAGTAAATTTACCAAGGGCGGAAACAAAATTGTGTGGATCTGAAGACTTAAGCTCTGCAGTTGTTTCCCCAGGGGCATTTGCTTACTTTGCACCCTAAAGCCTAGGTTTTGATTGGTTGCTCTGGATTGGGGGTCCTGAAGGTAGAGGAGGGCTAGAAGATGAAACTTGAAGTCAAGCACTGTGTTTAGTAGGAAAAATAAACACTGCAGAATGGGACACAGAGTTACTTACTTACCCTGATTGTTAGCTCTGAATTTGGTGGAGAAAAAAAAAAATCTTCAAAGAATTACTATTATTTTCTATTGAAAAATAATTGACATACGATATTGTATTAGTTTCAGGTATACAATATAGTCAATATTTATATATGTATGAAATGGTCACAATAAGTCTAGTTGCTGTCTATCACTATACAAAGTTGTTAGAATATTATTAACAATATTCCCTATGCTGTAATTATGTCCCTATGTCTTACTTATTTTATAACTGGAAGATTGTACCTCTGAATCCACTTCATTTGTTTTGTCCACTCCCCTGTCTCTCCTCTGGCAATCATGAGTTCTCTGTGTTTATGAGTTTGTTTCTGCTTTGTCTTCCAAAGAATTCTTAACCACAAGCCTTAGCACATGTTTAGAGCCACGATTCGTCTTCCCTCTGTGGCCTGATATCATAAATGACAATTTTAAAGTGGTCCCAGATAGTAATATCTCCAGGCACTTGGCAGAAGCAGGTGCAAATCCTATGAAGAAAAATACATGAAATTCAGTCCTAAAAATTCTAACGTAAAAGTCCCGAGGAGTTCATGAATCCATACTTAACAGTCAAAACATAGGAGGAAATGCCAACACAAACAGCAGATTGCATCATCAGACATGCAAAGCTTGTAGATGGAGAAAATAAACTAGGGATATTTAATTTGTTTAAGGAAATAAAAGAAGTTTGGAAGGATAACAGGAGTAAGTAACAGATGAAGTAAATTTGACACAGAATCAAATAGAACTTAATAAAAATATGTTCCTTGAAGATAGAAATTTGGTGGACAGGTGAAACAAAACAGACATATTTGAGAAAAGAATTTGTAACTAAAATACTTGAACATATTTCTTAAAATATTATAGAAGTAAAAAGAGAAAAATCAAGGTTAAGACATGATAGGTAAAGGAAGATGATCCACTGTATGTCTGAGTATTTCCAAAGAGAGACAATAGACGAGGAAAAAACAATATTTCAAGAAACCATGACTGAGAATTTTCTAGAAACCTTAAAGTTTAAATCCTCAGATTCAAGAAACCTGATCTAGGCAGGATAAATAAAAGAAATACACAAGCAGACATGTTGTAGTGAATTACAGAAGAGCAGGCACAAAAGTATTGTTCTCAGAATGAAAGAAGTGGAAAAAAAAAGAAAGCCTGAAATTCTCTCACTGAAATATCTTTGAAAGTATATAATTTAGGAAGAAGGAAAAATAATCCCGGAAGAAAACTCTTAAGAAGTGAGAAGAAATGTTGAGCAAAAAAAAGGCAAATGTATAGGGAAATTATATGGAACCTGCATAAAATAATGTCTAATTTGTGAAGTTTAGATCAAACCAGATAGAACTGTTGTCTTTTCTGGTAGTAACCAGAGTTAAAACACTCCATGGATTTGTATTGTCAGGGAGAAGTTAAGATAATTGGTTAACTTCCAGTTTATTAAATTAAATATGCATGTTAAAGTTACGTAGGTAAACCACTAAAACAATTGAAATTTATAAATCCTCCAAACAAAGATAAAAACATAGAGAGGGGTGAAGGAAGAAACAATGACTGCCCAAACAAGACAGAAGAAGCCTTTAGAGAGGAGGAGAAAAGAAACAAATATAGAAAAGGAGATTATTACAAAACATAAAATGGTTGAATAGTCGCAATAATTATTAGTGGTCTAAGTTCATGTTTAATTTGGAAGTCTGCTGGAGTAGATAAAGAAAGCTCAGTTCTCCTGTTTACAACAAGCCTATTTAAAGTAAAAAGCAACAGAAAAGTTAAAAATGAAAAGATGAAGAAATACATAGGCAAATATATGAAAGAAAGGGATAACTGACTTGATAACAGGCAAAATAGACCTTAAGCAAAAAGTACTTATGGAAGTAGATACGGTCATTAAATATTGATGAAAGGTCCAGTTCAGCAAGAAGGTAATTCATTTCTCAACTTGAATTCACTTAATGTAGGTCTAAAACATATAAACAAAATCAGAATTCCTATTGACAAGTTAACAAATTCATAATCGTGGTTGGAGAGCTATCGGTAGTCAGATCGGTCAGATAAAAATTAGAATATGGAAGATTTGAACAACAGTTAAGCTTGAGCTGGTGGTCAGGTTATAAACACTGCGCTAAACACTCGGAGAGCTCACATTCTTTTTAGGCACAAACGGAACATTACTAAATCCACATACTGAGCCATATGCAAATATAAAAAAAGTCAAAAGAATTGCTACCACACATACCATAGTCTCTGATCATAATGCTATTAAGAGAGAAACAAGGTAAGTAAAGTTTTCCCATTTGTTTGGAATGAAAAATATGCTTCTATATTATATATAGGTCAAAGAAGAAATCTTAATGGAAAATGAAAATAAGAGCAGAAATTAATTAAAAAAAAAAAACAAAACCCAAATCAGTAACTTTTGAGAAGAAAGGTGTTGGGGGTAGATAAAGTAGAAAAAAGGGGCGCCTGGGTGGCTCACTCAGTTAAGTGTCCAGCTCTTGATTTCGGCTCTGGTCATGATCTCGTGGTTAGAGGGATCAAGCCCCACTTTGGGCTGTGCTCACAGGGTGGATCCTCCCCCCTCCCCCCCCCCCCTCTCTCTGCTCACACTCTTTCTTAAAATAAATAAACATTTAAAAAGGAAAAGAAAAAAGGAATGTAAAAATGCAATAAAGATATGTTGTGTGGTTCAAACTCCAAAATTTAAGTGGTTTAAAAATAGAGAAGGTTAATTCTTGTTCTTGCTGCTTACCCAGTGTAGGCCCTTTTGTGGTCACTTGGGTACCTAGGCTCATGAAGTCTTCATTTCAATATATACTTCCATGATGGCCACCTTGGGAAAGGGAACTGGCTATTCATATTTCCTCCAAAAACTCATGTATATTCTACTCACATTTTCACTGGACAGAGCCAGGTAAAACACCACACCTTGCATCAGAGGGAACGAGCAAATGCAGTCCTCCTGTGGGCTTGGAGCAGAGCTGGAGTTTTCATGAACTGTTGTAATGCCTACCACCAGGGCATTATCAGAATGCAGTCAAGATTTAAATGATTATAAGAGAATATCATGGCGCCTGCATGTGTCTGCCACTGTGGTGCTGCTTCTGCTGGGCCGTGTGCCTTGTGCACTGGGCTCGGCGGCTGCTGCCCACCGGGCCTGCCCTGCTGGGGACAAAGCTTTTGTTGAATTCGTGAGTGATGAAATTGAGGAGGAAAAGAAGATCTGGAAGCATAAATTCCTCCCCAAGATGTCTCGTGGTTGAGAGCTGGAAATGTATGGGACAGAAGCCAAATTATTGCAGAAAGGTGCTGGAGAGAAGGTCACTATCACTTCAACATTAACAATAGCATGCTGCTAACATTTGATGGGGAGGAGGAGCCCTCCAAAAGGCAGAAGGTTGAAGAACAGTCTGAATTGATGGCCACTCTCAATTTCTTGGAAGTTACAAAGAATGGCTTAGTGCTGGACTGTCACTATCCAGAAGATGAGGTTGGGCACGAAGAGGAGGTTGGGAGTGATGTTTTCTCATCAGGGAAGTGAGCTATTGATCCATTGGCAAGTCTGCGTGGAAGGATATGAATTACACACTCAACACTGGTCCCCTGGGCTGAGCTTTATATGACCACCTGATGGATTTCCCAGTGGACTGAGGATAACACTTTGGCAGATGAGTTGGTAGACTCAGCACAGCCCTGGAGCACCAGGAATACATGACTTTTTTCGAAGATCCCAAAGGTTTGTCAAGAGCCAGTAAAGCAGGCAAGATGTTGAACACCTTAATTTTATGGTCGGCTTTGGCCGGGGAACAAAGCTACTCCGAAGCCAGACACACAAGTACTTTGAGATGGTTTTCATGCTAATATCATGGAAAATCATTCAAATTTAAATTATTTCCCTTAGGGGCGCCTGGGTGGCTCAGTCGGTCAAGCGTCCGACTTCAGCTCAGGTCACGATCTCATGGTCTGTGAGTCCGTGAGTTTGAGCCCCGCATCGGGCTCTGGGCTGATGGCTCAGAGCCTGGAGCCTGCTTCCGATTCTGTGTCTCCCTCTCTCTCTGCCCCTCCCCCGTTCATGCTCTGTCTCTCTCTGTCTCAAAAATAAATAAACGTTAAAAAAAATTTTTTTAAATTATTTCCCTTGCCCTCTTACTTACTCATTTATGTCCTCTCTATAAATCTGTTGTTCCTGGATTTTTGGATAATATAATGATGGACAATAAAATTGATTTATCTCCTCCAAAAAAACAAAAAAGACTATTATGAACAACTTCGTGCTAGTAAAGCTTAAATTCTTAAAGTTGTAAATGTATAGTAGGTTTCTACCACTGTATAAATGATTCAAGCTGATTCTTAGTAGAAAAAAATCAGCTGTTAAATTTTTTCCTAGGACATCAAAGACCATTAGTTGTAACAACGGTCATTTTGTATTTTACACAAAGAACATTACTTAGGTACCAGAATCCATCAAGGAAAGAATGTGAAAACTATAGCTAGTCTTACTCATGAGTATAGGAGCAAAAATCTCAAGAAAAAGAAACTATAGTCTGATGAATCTAATACATAAAATGCATCATACCTCGTGACCAAATAGAATTTATTCAAGGAATGAGAGATTGAACATTAGAAAAAAATGAACACATCACGTTTTATTTATTTTTATTTTTTACATGTCACATTTTAAAGGACAACTGCATGAGCATTTCAAAAAACTCTTAGCAAATTAGGAGTAGAGGATACCTTTCCTTCTTTTTTCTTTTTTTATGAATATAATTCGTCAAATTGGCTTACATACAACACCCAGAGCTCATCCCAAAAAGTGCTCTCCTCAATGCCTATCACCCATTTTCTCTCTCCCTCACCACCACCCCCCCATCCACCCTTGGTTTGTTCTCTGTATTTGAGTTTCTTGTGGTTTGCCTCCCTCCCTCTCTGTTTGTATCTATTTTTCCCCCTTCCCTTCCCCTGTGGTCTTCTGTTCACTTTCTCAAGATCTACATATGAGTGAAAACATGATACCTGTCCTTCTCTGACTGACTTATTTCACTCCATGATACCTTCCAGTTCCATCCACATTGCTGCAAATGGCATGATTTCATTCTTTCTCATTGCCAAGCAGTATTCCATTGAAAATATAGACTTCATCTTTATCCATTCATCAATTGATGGACATTTAGGCTCTTTCTATAATTTGTTGAAAGCGCTGCTATAAACATTGAGGTACATATGCCCCTGTGCATCACCACTCCTGTATCCCTTGGGTAAATACCTAGCATTGCTATTGCTGGGTCATAGGGTAGCTCTATTTTTAATTATTTGAGGAACCTCCACACTGTTTTCCAGAACAGCTGCACCAGTTTGCATTTCCACCAGCAGTGCAAGAGGTTTCCTGTTTCTCCACATCCTCGTCAGCATCTGTGGTTTCCTGATTTGTTCATTTTAGCCACTCTGACCAGTGTGAGGTGGTATCCCAGTGTGGCTTTGATTTGTATTTCCCTGGCGATGAGTGACATTGAGCATCTTTTCATGTGTCTGTTGGCCATCTGGCTGTTTTCTTTGGATAAGTGCCTGTTCATGTCTTCTGCCTGTTTCTTTACTGGATTATTTGTTTTTCAGGGTTGAGTTTGGAAAGGTCACTATAGATTTTGGATACTAACCCTTTATCTGATATGTCATTTGCAAATATCGTTTCCCATTCTGTCAGTCACCTTTCAGTTTTGTTGATTGTTTCCTTTGCACTGCAGAAGCTTTTTATCTTGATGAGGTCCCAGTAGTTCATTTTTGCTTTTAATTCCCTTGCCTTTGGAGATGTGTTGAGTAAGAAATTGCTGCAGCTGAGGCCAAAGAGGTTGTTCCCTGCTTTTTCTCTAGGGTTTTGATGGTTTCCTGTCTCATATTTAGGCCTTTCATCCATTTTGAGTTTATTTTTGTGTATGGTGTAAGAAGGTGGTGTAGTTTCATTCTTCTGCATGTTGCTGTCCAGTTCTCCCAGCACCATTTGCTAAAAAGACTGTCTTTTTTCCATTGGATGTTCTTTCCTGCTTTGTCAAAGATTAGTTGGCCCTACATTTGTGGGTCCAGTTCTGGGTTCTCTATTCTATTCCATTGGTCTATGTGTCTCTTTTTGCGCCAATACCATGCTTCCTTGATGATTACAGCTTTGTAGTAGAAGCTCAAGTCTGGGATTGTGATGCCTCCCGCTTTGGTTTTCTTCTTCAATATTACTTTGGCTATTCGGGGTCTTTTGTGGTTCCATACAAGTTTTAGGTTTGTTCTAGCTTTGAGAAGAATGCCGGTGCAATTTTGATTGGGATTGCATTGAATGTGTAGATTGCTTTGGGTAGTATTGACATTTTAACAAGATTTATTCTTCCAATCCATGGGCACGGAATGTTTTCCCATTTCTTTGTATCTTCAATTTTCTTCATAAGCTTTCTGTAGTTTTCAGCATATAGGTCTTTTACATCTTTGGTTAAGTTTATTCCTAGGTATTTTATGCTTCTTGGTACAATTGTAAATGGGATCAATTTCTTTCTTTCTTTCTCTTTCTGTTGCTTCATTATTGGTATATAAAAATGCAGCTGATTTCTATACATTGATTTTGTACCCTGCAACTTTACTGAATTCATGTATCAGTTCTAGGAGTCTTTTGGTGGAGTCTTGTGGGTTTTCCATGTAGAGTATCATGTTGTCTGTGAAAAGTGAAAGTTGGACTTCTTTGCCAATTTTGATGACTTTTATTTCATTTTGTTGTCTGATTGCTGAGGTAGGACTTCCAACACTATGTTAAACAACAGTGGTGAGAGTGGACGTCCCTGTCGTGTTCCTGATCTCAGGAGGAAAACTCTCAGTTTTTTCCCTTTGTGGATGATATTAGCTGCGGGCTTTTCATATATGGCTTTTATGATGTTTAAATATGTTCCTTCTATCCCTACTTTCTCGAGGGTTTTTATTAAGAAAGGATGATGTATTTTGTCAAATGCTTTTTCTGCATTTATTGACAGGATTATATGGTTCTTATCCTTTGTTTTGTTAATGTGATGTATCACACTGATTGATTTGCAAATATTGAACCAGCCCTGCAGCCCAGGTATGAATCCCACTTGATCATGGTGAATAATTCTTATATGATGTTGAATTCGATTTGCTAGTATCTTGTTAAGAATTTTTACATCTATGTTCATCAGGGATATTGGCTTGTAGTTCTCCTTTTTTGTGGGGTCTCTGTCTGGTTTAAGAATCAAGATAATGCTAGCTTCATAGAATGAGTCTGGAAGTTTTCCTTCCATTTCTGTTTTTTGGGAATGGCTTGAGAAGGATAGGTATTAATTCTGCTTTAAATGTCTGGTAGAATTCCCCACGGAACCCATCTGGTCCAGGACTCTCAATTTGCTGGGAGATTTTTGATAACTGATTCAGTTTCTTCACTAGTTACAGACGGGTCTGTTGAAATTTTCTATTTCTTCCTGTTTGAGTTTGGGTAGTGTGTGGGTGTCTAGGAATTTCTGAGGGATTGGTTCTGATAAATCCATTTTCATTCATGATTTTATCTATTTTGGTCTTCCTTTTGAGAAGTCTGGCTAGGGGTTCATCACTTTTGTTTGTTTTTTTCAAACAACCAACTTTTGGTTTCATTGGTCTGTTCTTTTGTTTTTTGTTTCTATGTTGTTTATTTCTGCTCAGATCTTAATATTTCTCTTCCTCTGCTGGGTTTAGGGTTTCTTTGCTGTTCTGCTTCTAGTTCCTTTAGGTGTGCTGTTAGATTTTGTATTTGGGATTTTTCTTGTTTCTTGAGATAGGCCTGGATTGCAATGAATTTTCCTCTTAGGATTGCCTTTGCTGCATCCCAAAGGGTTTGGATTGTAGTGTTTTCATTTTCATTTGTTTCCATATATTTTTTAATCCTTCTTTAATTGCCTGGTTGATCCACTCATTCTTTAGTAGGATGTTTTTTAACCTCCATGAATTTGGAGGTTTTCCAAACCTTTTCCTGTGGTTGATTTCAAGTTTCATAGCATTATGATCTGAACGTGTGCATGGTATGATCTCAGTTCTTTTGTATTTATTGAGGGCTATTTTGTGAGCCAGTATGTGATCTATCTTAGAGAATGTTCCACGTGCACTTGAGAAGAATGTGTATTCTGTTGCTTTGGGGTGAAAAGTTCTAAATATATCTGTCAAGTCCATCTGGTCCAGTGTATCATTCTTTATGGGTTTTCTGTCTAGATGATCTGTCCATTGTTGTAAGTGGAGTATTAAAGTTCCCTGCAATGACCACATTCTTACCAATGAAATTGCTTAGGTTTGTGATTAATTCCTTTATATATTTGGGTTCTTCCAAATTTGGTGCATAAACATTTGTAATCGTTATCTCTTCTTGATGAATAGACACTGTAATTATTATATAATGCCCTTCCTCATCTCTTGTTACAGTCTTTAGTTTAAAATCTAGTTTGTCTGATATAAGTATATCTACTCCAGCTTTCTTACGACTTCCACTAGCATGATAGATGGTTCTCTATCCCCTCACTTTCAATCTGAAGGTGTTCTCAGGTCTAAAACGTGTCTCTTGTAGACAGCAAATAGATGGGTCTTATTTTTTTTATCCCTTCTGATACCCTGTGTCTTTGATTGGAGCATTTAGTCCATTTACATTCAGTGTTGTTATTGAATGATATGGGTTTAGAGTCATTGTGTTATCTGTAGGTTTCATGCTTGTAGTGGTGTCTCTGGTCCTTTGTGGTCTTTGCAATACTCACACAGTCCCCCTTAGGATCTCTTGCAGGGCTGGTTTAGTGGTGATGAATTCCTTCAGTTTTTGTTTGTTTGGGAAAACCTTTATCTCTCCTTCTATTCTGAATGACAGACTTGCTGGATAAAGGATTCTTGGATGCATATTTTTCCTATTCATCACGCTGAAAATTTCCTGCCACTCCTTTTGGGCCTGCCAAATTTCAGTAGATAAGTCTGCCACTACCCTTTTGTGTCTGCCTTATGTGTTCACCCTGTAGGTGAGGGCTGTTTATTCCTGGCCGCTTTCAGAATTCTCTCTTTATCTTTATATTTTGCCAGTTTCACTATGATATGTCATATAGAAGATCGATTCAAGTTACATCTGAAAGGAGTTCTCTGTACCTCCTGGATTTCCATGTCTGGTTCCTTCCCCGGATTGGGGACTCAGCTATGATTTGTTCAAGCACACCTTCGGCCCCTTTCTCTCTCTTCTTCTGGATCTCCTGTGATACGGAATTTGCTGCATTTCATTGAGTCACTTAGCTCTCTAATTCTCCCCTTGTGATCCAGAATTTTTTTCTCTTTTTCTCAGCTTCATCTTTTTCCATAATTTTATCTTCTATATCAACTATTCTCCCCTCTGCCTCTTCAGTTCTGGCTGTCCCCACCTCTAGTTTATTTTGCACCTTGTTTACAACATTTTTTATTTCATCATGACTATTTTTTGGTTCCTTGATCTCTGCAGTGGTAGATTCTCTGGCATCTTCTGTGCTTTTTTCAAGTCCAGCAATTAATCTTATGACTATTCTAAATTCTTGTTCAGTTATATTGTTTATATCTGTTTTGAGCAATTCCTTAGCTGTCATTTCTTCCTGGACTTTCTTTTGAGGGGCATTCTTCCATTTCATCATTTTGGGTAGTTGTTTGTCCCTTATGTGTTTTAAAAGCTTGTTATGTGCCTGCACCTGCGAGCACTACTATATTAAAGTGGAGTCATACACTGTCTAGGGCCTGGCCCTTCAGGAGGTGTTTTTTGGAGAGTGTCACTTGCCCTCTGTTGTTGTAGTGTGGTTACTTTATCTCCCTACTTGTAGTGCTGTTTTGAACCCTCCACTAGGTGTGCTTTGATTTGTTCCTTGAAGTGTCCTAGAAAGGAAAACAAAGAAACAAAAAACAAACAGAAAACAAAAACACCCAAACACACAAACAAACCCCAAAAACAAAAATCCAGAAACATCAGCCACAAGTAAACAATAGGGTGGAGGAGGTGTTGGTAGAAGAGGCCTTGTCCCGAACAAAGAGAGAAATGACAGGAGCGGGGAAAAAGAACGAATAAAAATTGACCAGAAAAACTCTAGGACTTAATCCAGAGAGTGAGAAAGGGGAATAAAGAAGGAGGTGTGGAACATGTATCAAGAGAATGGATTAAATATGTCTGCTTAGGGGCGCCTGGGTGGCGCAGTCGGTTAAGCGTCCGACTTCAGCCAGGTCACGATCTCACGGTCCGTGAGTTCGAGCCCCGCATCAGGCTCTGGGCTGATGGCTCAGAGCCTGGAGCCTGTTTCCGATTCTGTGTCTCCCTCTCTCTCTGTCCCTCCCCCGTTCATGCTCTGTCTCTCTCTGTCCCAAAAATCAATAAATGTTGAAAAAAAAAATTAAAAAAAAAAAATATGTCTGCTTAAACAAACCAACAACCAGAGTAACCAGACTAGAGGAGGGAAGAGATAAGAAGGAGAAAAGGAAGGAAGAATATATCTATACAGTAAGAACTGTCTGAGAATTAAATCAGGCAATTAAACCAGTGCAACAGCGCTGGTCTGGAGGAAGGGCCGTCTGGTTCATCCCACTCCAGTAGATGCGCAGTTACCAGTCACGGAGGGGCGTGGTTTGGTGTAAGCAGGTCCTGCCTCCACTGTGGGCCCTGCTGTCCCTTTGCTGAAGTTTCCCCTTGTTGGTGATGGGAAGAAAAATGACGACACCCAAGTCTCTCCTCCATGGACCAGGTGTCCCAAACCACTCTTCTGGAACAGTCTCACTGTGCCATGGGCACAAGTGAGGCGGTTTGTCCTGCTCCGCCAGCTCCTGTGCCTTGGCGTTTGACAAACTCCTGCTCCGTTCACCCAGGTACTGGGGAAGCGCCACTCAGCACCGCCGCATGAGTTGTCTGGCTGGCAGATGCAGGCAGGCTTTGGCCTGTCCCACTGCACTCCAGGGAGGGGATTGCTTTCTCCTACTGTGGACAGTGCCCTTGGCCTAGGCAGCTAGCCTGGGGCTGGCTCCCCTCTTCCCCAGGTGTGCGATCCGGGCAGCCTGCCCCAGTCTGGAGAGAGCCCTTCAGAGATTGGCTCCTTCTATGTCCTGGTCCCTGTTGTTTTTCTTGTCCACATACAGTCCTGTGCTTCCCCAGCTGCTCTTTCTCTTCCCTTTGTCTCTCCACAGAAGGGGAACCCTCCCCTCTGTTCATTTTATCTCTCCCAGTTCGCAATCACCCACCTATGGCTGGTCAGGTTGTCCCTATGGGTCCCTGTAAGCAACTGTCTCTTTTCCTCCCGGACTTTGGAGTTCAGCATCCTTTAGCTTCAACACTGCTTTGTTTGTGAGATGAGGGAACTTCGGATCCCCCTACTTGTCCTCTATGTTGGCCCCTCCTTCAAGGATACCTTTCTTAATTGCATAAAAGACAGCTAAAATATACAGCAAGTTAAAGAACAAGTCAAGGTTGCCTACTATCTATCACTCCTATTCAGCATTGTACTCGAAGTTCTAGACAGAACAGGAAGGTAAAACAAAAGATACAAGTTGGAAAGAAAGAAAAGTCATTTACAGGTTATATGAATGTTTGCAACGAAAACCACAGAAGAGTCCTCAGATAAGCCTTCTGATGAATTAATATGGAAATTTATTAAGATTGCTAGATACAAGATTATATAACAAATCTTTTGCATTTCTGTACACTAACAATGAACAGAAAAATACAATTAAAACTTGATATCATTTACAGTAGCAACAAAAATGCAGCTTACATAGCAATAAGTTAACAAAGGATATGTAAGACTTACACACAATGTAGAAATTATACAACTTTTTTGAAAATATTAGGAGTTTATAACAGATGGAGAGATGTACAGTATGAACAGGCTGGAAGACCTAATATAAAAATTTCATTCTTCACATTGATGTACATATCAGCATCGTTCCAGTCATAGTTACAAGCAGGTTCTGAAATTCAGATGGAAGAGCAAAGGGCCAAGAATAGCTAAGATACTCATAAAGAAATTCAACACAATGGGAAAACTTGCCCTCTCAAGTATCAAGACTTAACATGAAGTTAAGACATCGTGTAGAATGTTATTCAGCCATGAAAAAGAATGAAATCTTGACATTTGCAACAGCCTGAATGGACCTAGAGGGTGTTATACTAAGTGAAATATGTTAGGGAAAGACAAATACCATACAATTTCACTTGTATGTGGAATCTAAAACAAAATAAAACAAAAAACCCACAAACAGACTAACAGACTCCAATATAGAACCAAGTGGTGGTTGCCAGAAGGGAAGAAGACAGATCTTACCCTGAGTGGTAGGGTTTTTGTTTTTGTTTTGTTTTTTTTTTTTTAATGTTTTTATTTATTTTTGAGACAGAGAGAGACAGAGCATGAGCAGGGGAGGGGCAGAGAGAGAGGGAGACACAGAATCTGAAGCAGGGTCCAGGCTCTGAGCTGTCAGCACAGAGCCCAACGCAGGGCTCGAACTCACAGATTGTGAGATCATGACCTGAGCTGAAGTTGGATGCTCAACCAACTGAGCCACCCAGATGCCCCTTGAGTGGTAGGGTTTTTGAAGAAGACTGTGGAGTGCAGGGTTTCTTAGGTGGCACATTGCAGACCTTTGGGTATCCCTAGATATATTTAGGGGCTACACAAGTTCTCACTAAAAACATGTTTAATGTTGTATTTACAGTTAAATCCTGGTATGAAAATTTAACACTAGCATCTTCTATATCATCCATATGTACACTTAATAATAAGAACTGCCTCATGATTTTTTTCCTTCTTAGTGGTACCAAGTATTTTAACTGATGCAAGGCAGTGAGCAGATAGCACTCTTACAAAGATGCCATTGTTTTTTCATGTTTATGAAGAAACTAAAACAGTTTAAGTAGCCTTGTCAGAATCAAACAACTTATATGTTTATGGCAGAGTTGAGATTGGAACCTGAGTGGTGTATATTAATGCCTGTACTCTTAATCGTTAAGCTGTACTTACTAGTTACAAGGCAAGTCCTCCTTTTTCATCTCTCTGGGTATCAGTTTCATCATCCGTAAAAGGGATGTAATATATACCTCATGAGATTGCTTATGAGTATTAAAAAAGGAAATTATAAATTGCTTAGCAGAGTAGCATATGGTAATGCATATTAATAGATGTTCACTGTTGTGGTTTCAGTTGTCATCATTGCCGTTACCACTATTAAAAAGATAATTATTTGCAAGATAATTATTATTTTTTTTTTTTAAGAATTATTTATAGCCTGATTGAAGATCCAGTCTGATTTATTGTTTTAGGCCCAGGGTCCGTCTCAGGTTTTTGGTCATACATATATACAAACTAGCTTAAATATGAAATATGTCTGTTTTATCCCATAGATTGTACTTAAATTGTATTTCCTATGTGTATTGCTCTTTTTAAGAGAATGACAATTATATCTTCATTAATGACAGGATGGGTAATATTAGAGTGATTGTTGATATTTTATCGGTGCCACTCTAAAGAAGTCTCCAATGGTAATAAGGAGATTTGGTATGGCTCTATGGTTAAACTGTAGAACCTATTTTCCCACTGGCTTTTTTGCCTATAAGGAGAGTTTTTAGTACAGAGGCTAAGCACACAGACTCTGGAGCCAGATTATGTGGGTTCAGTTCTTTGCTCTGTATCACTTACTGGCTTTGTCACGAGTTTTGTAAGAGGCTGTCTGGCACATAGAATTTTCGGTAAATGGTAACTAATTTTTGTCGCTGGTGGGTGGAAACAATGGAGGGACTCAAATCTGGGAAAGTGATAGGAGTGGACAGAGAAAATACTTAATGAAAGAATTTTAATTTGACAAATAATAATGACTTCACTAAATCTGGGATAACCTGGGAATGTCCTCACTCAGTGCATATTGTTTTTTTTTTACTCTAGGTTGGCTTTTTTGTGAAGAGAGGATGTTCCAAAGGAATGGTTGAAATTGAATTGTAAGTGTTAAAAGTACTGAAACCACCGTTTTCTGTACAATTTCTTGATGTTCATGCATTCCTCATGACTTTAGAAAACAGTAATAACATAACGTTATCATGTAAATGTTGGAACTACTATTTCGAGGATGTTTTATCCAGAGAAGTTATTTTTTTAAGGTGTCTTTTAAAAACTAAATTGTAAGAATTTTTTTCAATAGAATTCTTAAAGAAATTACCTCTTGGCAGCCATTTCTGATGGATCAGAGTTAGTATTCAAGATGACACCAGTTAACCCTCCTTCGTGTGTATACTTTCAGTCTTTTTTACGCAGGTTTGTTTACTGCTTAGTTGATTTTTAGTGTTGTTTTTTGGAGTGTTCTACAAAGTCCTGGAATTTCTAGCTTTAGGTTTTAAAAATTATCTGATAGCATCATCGTTTTATAGGATATGGGGATATGATCTTTTTACTCAAAAACTGTGGGGGAAATGTTTTATTTATATAGCAATGAGAAATAGGCATACACAAAAGATTATACTCAGTTCATTAAAATGTAATGATAGTATTTTACTGAAAGATATAAAGCCAAGACTTGAATAAATGGAGAAGCTTACTATGTTCCTAGAAGCATATAGTTCATATCATTATTAACATATCAGTCCTTTCCAAATATATAAATTTGACACAATTCCAATCAGAGTATCAACAGGTAAGTTTGATTCTAAAGTTTATCTGGGAGAATAAATGTGCTGGAAAACCCAAGAAGATTTTGGAAAAGTAGAATCATGAATAAGGTATTTGTGTACTAGATGTTAGAGTGGACTATAATGCTGTTGATAGTGTGGTGTATTAGTACAGAAAATTGGAGGAGCAGAATGGAAGAAGTAGGGACAGACCTGAATATATAACAGGATTTATTGTAAAGATGGCAGTTTAAGGTTGGGCTATAAATTACTCAAATTGAAGTAAGTTAATTGGCTATTAATTTTTTTAACATAAATTTAGAGCTTTATCAAATACTCTATTCATGAATAAAACCTAGATGTGTTAAAAGCTGAGTGAAAAAATATGTAACTTTGAAAATAATAGGGAAAAAAGTGTAGATTTTTTAAGTCTTAGGGGAAGGAGGCTCTTCCAAGCACAATAGGACCCAGTAACCATAAAAAGGAAGATAGGAAATTTATCCCTGTTCATGCTCTGTCTCTCTCTGTCCCAAAAATAAATGTTAAAAAAAAAAAAAAAAAGGAAGATAGGAAATTTAGATTGCATCCACATGCAGCTGAAAATAATGATACTGTAATTAAAAATGAGTGATAGACGGGAGAAAACATTTTCAGCACAAATAACCTGTACATGTCTTAAATTTACTAAAATACCAAGTCTCATGCAACTCAGTAAAATTACTAACTGGTAAAAGAAACAAACAAAAACATTTAACACCAAGTAAAATAAGTGGCCAATAATTATAAAAAGGATATAACTCATTAGTTATCAAGGAAATCAAAATGAGGACTTTTTTCCTTTTAGCTTAGAAAAATTTTTAAATAAAATTTAGTAATATGAAGGTATAGAGAAGTGAATCCTGTCATGCACTGTGGGAATGTAAGCACTTTATCTTACTTGGGAGTATATTATCAGGTTTTAAATAAATCTTTGATCCGGTTACTGTCGTAGACATTGTTTACTCATTTGCACAAAATTAGCCTTTTCCTAATTTTAATAGTGAAAAATTGTAAACACCCCAAATGTCTATCGTCTGGTAAATGACTAAACAAAATGTGATACATTCACACAATGACATCTTATTCAGCTACAGAAAGGCAGGAAGTGCCGATGGATCCTGCGACATGGGTGAACCTGGAGAACGTGCTTGGTGGAAGAAGCCAGACACAAATGCTACAGACTGTATCACTGCATTTATATGAAATGTCCAGAATAGGCAAATCTGCAGAGACAGAAAATAGATTTGTGGCTGCTTAGGAAGGAGGAGTGGAGAGAATAGGGAGTGACGACTTAACAGGTTTGGGCTCCTTTTTGGGGTGGTGAAGAGATTTCGGAAATAGATGGTGGTGATGGTGGCACAACCTTGTGAATATGTTAAAGACCATTGTTGAAGCACATCTTCCTTCAACTATACACCTAAAAATGGTTAAAGTGGTAAATTTTATGTTATGCACATTTTACCACAATGAAAAAAGCATTGATTCGTATATGTAAAATGGTATGTGAATTATATCTCCATTAGCCAAAGATAACTCCTGTGTTAACCTTGGTACCATTGATGGGTCACAGTGGTTTCTTCGATATTGCAACTGACATAAATATATGAAGCCAGGTATATTTCTGACATACAGAAGAAGTATTAATACTTAAGTTTCAGTGTCTTTTATGGATGGCAGCAGGTGTTAAGCACTCCTGATTTTCTACTCCATCACCATGGCCCAATTGTTTTCTTACTTCTCAGGCACACATGCTGGCATGCAATAGCCACTAGCTGTAATCTAACCAGTGACCATGAACCAGAGTTCTGTTACCACATCTGACATGGGGGAGGTTTCCGTTTTCCCAAAGTCATTATAGTTACATTGTGGTCACTTGCTGGGAATACCAAACACAAAATGGCTCATCATTAGTTGAAATTACTGCTGTTGAACAAATCTGTTAACTGGTCACATACTCGTTGAGTGGAACGGTGAATAGAATAATCTCTGGCACACACTGATGCAGTCACTTTCAAGTAATTCTGGAGTACCTATACGTTGAGGGGGAGAGGGGTACAGCCTTCTGGAATTTATGGTTAGGGGCATGAGGAGAGGGACGGATACATAAATAGGTAAAATATTATTTTAGGTGATGATAGGTGCTAACGTAGAAAATCGAGCAGGAAAGGAGGACAGGGAGGGAGTGCCAGAGTAGAGTTTATGGTATTAAATAGGGTGATCAGGAAAGTTCTCACTCAGGAGATGGTACTTGAGCAAAGACTTAAAGGAGATAAGGTGATGAGCATGGAAATGCTTGGGGAAATAGCATTTTGGTGTCTGCAAATGCTAAGACTCAAGTGGTATCTTGTGTGACTGCATTGCATTGAACAAGAGAATAGTAAGAGGTAAGGTCTGAAAACATCAAGGAGCCGGCTCCAAGGGACTTGTAGGCTGCTGTGAGGACTTTGCATTTATTTATTTTCAGTAAGCTGTGAACCCACCAGGATTTGAGCAGAGACGTGGCATGATCTAAATGTCTTCTGTAGTAGTATTAACCTCCTTTGTTTTTTTACCCCTTAATTTGAAGGATTTGATTTGTCAGTTTTGTTAGTCTTTTCAGTGAATTGACTTCTGCATTGTTGTTTCTCTGTTATATCATTGTTTTCTGTTTCATTAATTTCTACACATATCTTTACTGATTTTTCTTTAAACTTTTGGGTTTTTGGGTTTTTTTTGCTTTTTCTAATTTCTTGAAATTGATATTTATTGTACAAATGTGTAGTCTTTTATTTTCCTTAATATAAACAGGTTAAAAATTTCCCTGTCAATACTGCTTTAGCTCTTTCTCCTAAGTTTTGGTATATAAAGCATTTTCCTTTTTTTCAGTTCTGAATATTTTCTTCATTTTCTTTATGAGTTCATAATTAGAAGTTCTTTAAGATTCTCATGTAGTGGTTTTCTTGTTATATTTTAGTATTGATTTCCACTTTGATGATAGTACTGTAGTAGAAAAAAATATATATTATAAATAATATGTTAAATTATATATGTGCTATTGTACAATATATAATATTACTATATTATATAGAGTTATATATATACGGTCATGTTACCAACCCTTTGACGTTTGTCAAGGTATACTTATAGTGAGCTTTCATAAATGTTACCCGCTGGATTGAAAGAATGAGTATTCTGCTCTTGTTATGTGCAGTATTGTCTATTTGTCCATTAGTTCAACTGATTAATTATATTTTTAAATCTTGTATATTTATGATTTTAGTCATCAGATCGATTCTTTACTGAGAAAGGTGTTTTACATTATACTTCTGTGTAGATTTGTCAGTTAGCCTCATCCTGTCAGTTTTTGCTTTGTGTATTTTCAGGACGTTATTAGTTGCAGCTAAGATTCACATTGCTTGATCTTCCGAGTGAATTGAACTTTCTGTTGTTACGTACTGACTTCTTTGTCTTTTGATGCATTACCCTTAGAATGTGTTTAACTTGCCACTAACATAGTTGGCAGCTTTCTTTTTTAAGTATTTTTCAGGTTTTATTCATTTATTTCAAGTTTTTTTAGACCTTTAATATCTCATTTGAACAAGGATAGCTGGTGTTGTTTATATTGCTTTTTACATAATGCATATGATCCATTACATGTATTGAATGACTTACATTTTTGGATTTACTTTTACTGCCTTATTCCATGCTTTTTATTTGTTCTACTTTTCACTATATCTTTTCTCTCATGCCTTTGTTTGGATTTTTGTTTGCTTTAATATTTTCTTTACTGTTTTGAAAATTAGTCATTCTTGTTTTAGTGGTTAGAATTTTTAACATATATATTTGAATTTGAGTCTAGACTTAGATGTCTTTATTTTCCTATTGAATAAAGACCTTACATTACTTTTATTTGAATAATTTCCCTGAACTATTTTAATTTTATCTTATCAAGTCTTTAAGACATAATAACTATAAATAACTCTCATTGTTTGTTTAGAATTATCCTATGTATTTTTGGTTTGCCTTGCTTTTTATTCTTTCTTGCATTTTTGTGATTTCCTGTGGGATTACTTTCTTTCTGCCAGAGGACATTTTTTAAAGTTTTCTTTAATGAGGATCTTCTAGTGGAACACTAAGTTTTTGTCTGAAAATGATGATCTTTTGCTATCAATCTTGAAAGGTGTATATGCTGGATATAAAAGTCTACATCGATAGGTCTTTTTTCTTTTTCTTTTCTTTCTTTCTTCTTTTTAAGGTTTATTTATTTTTGGGAGAGCGCATTCAGGGGAGGGGCAGAGAGAAGGGGACAGAGGATCTGAAGCGGACTCTGCACTGACAGCAGCGAGCCCAACGTGGGGCTTGAACTAACAAACTTCAAGATCACGACCTGAGCCAAAGTTGGGCTCTCAACAGACTGAGCCTTCCAGGTGCCCCAATAGGTCTTTTCTCAACATATGTGAAGTATTATTCCATTGTCTTCAGATGTGAATCTGATCTTAGTTTCTTTCATAGTAATTCTCCTTTTCTCAAGTGATTTTTAAAATCCTATCTCAGTTTTTGGTGTTTTATAGTTTTACACCATATATTTAGATGTGGATTTATTGTTTGTTTATTTTGCTTGGGATTTAGTGAGCTTCTTAAATTTATGGTTTGGAAAATTCTTATGTATTATCTCTTCATATATTGCCTCTGATCCATTCTTTGTCTCTCTTCCTTCTGGAACTGTATTTTTTTTTTAATGCTTATTTTTGAGAAAGAGATAGAGGGAGGATGAGTGGGGGAGGGGCAGAGAGAAGTGGAAACACAGAATCTGAAGCAGGCTCTAGACTCTGAGCTGTCAGCACAGAGCCCAGTGTGGGGCTCAAACTCAGAAACTGTGAAATCATGACCTGAACCAAAGTCAGACACTTAACAGACTGAGCCACCCAGGCTCCCCTGGCACTCTTATTAGATATTGGGCTCTAAGTCATCTGTGTCTCTTTACATCCTTCATATTTTTCATTTTTTTATGTCTTTGTGCTCCATTCTAGTCCATTTCCCTGTGGTTCTTTTTCAGATCCTAGATACAAGTCAATATTTTCCATCTTCTATTTCTTGAAATACAGTAAATATACTTATTCTGTACTTGCCCATTGTTTCCAGTATGATTCTACTTTGTTATTTCTGCTAGTTCGTACTCTTGATGCTTTGTTTTTGTGTGTGTTTCCAGTAAGCCGCTCCTTTCTCTTTGAACTTCGTGTTAATTCTTTGAGGGTAAAGGTAGGTTACTGCTGAGGGTATTTTCACTGACTTCTGCAGCAGATCATTGGATACTTTCAAACCAGGATCAAAATATACACAATTCTCAGTTGGTGCATTTTGAATCTTAGGTATGTCATGTAACTAAATTCAAGATACTCATCTGTTTGAGACTGACTTGTGGTTAATAAGCGTGTCAGGAGAGACTTTTTCCGTCCAAGCCATAGTTTGCGACAGGCACTTCGCTGGGTCTGGTGATGGTGGTGGTGTACTTCTAGTTTACCCTTCCATGAGGGTGTAGTCTTCTGGGGCTGGTTTTTATTAGACCCTCTACTTTGGGTAGCTGTAGGCCTCCTCTGCAGCCCCTCTCCTGGGTGATTATGAAAATGTGTAAGGTTGTTTGGTGGAATACATGCTCCCAGGGTAAAAGCCATTTTCATTTTTCCACTTCTGGATCTCCACCTGCACTGGGATTTTGGCCAGAATTACTTACTTTCAAGCTAACTCATAAATGCATTTGTGAACATATTTTAATATTTCATTATTCGTAGTTTACAGCAAGAAGCTCAGGAAGGGTACTTCATTAGTCATTCTGCTGGAAATGAAAATTTAAAACGACTTTTTTTTAAGTTGTGAAATCTTAATGTTTGGAGTGTTCTGATTACAATATAGTCTATATACACAACATTTACAAATTATCATTGTCATTTAGCCATTGAATACCAATAATTTATCTTTCTACCACATGCTGCTGATTCCCAGTGAAGAAGATGGATGGGAGGTGTGGAGCAGTAGTACTTCTAAAAGCAAGAAATAAGTAAATACCCTTCTTTCAGATTCTGTATTGCTTAATGTTCCTTTATAAGGCTGTATGTTGTGGTCTCCTCTGAATTCAGAGTAGAGTACGTGATGAGGAAGGCATGGGCTACCTGTATGACTGGGCTAGTTCTGATGTCTGGAAGTGCTTATGCAAGAATTGGTTTCTATTCATATATTTTCCAAGTAGTGGAAGTTTCAGCATTTAGTTTTTATATGCTTTAATATGCCAACCTGTTTTGAATTGCAGTCAACGCATGTGATTGGAGAATAACATAATTTAAAGGATAAATAACTTCAGATATATAAATTCTCTGTCAGTGTTTGGAAATTAGTATTGGCATTTGCTGTAACAGTTTAAATAATTGTGATGTTGAATCTGTGGTAACTTACGTGTGGTCAATTAAGTATTATTACCAATAAAATATCAAGATTTCCTTCTTTGGAGGGGCCAAAATATCAGAAGGAATAAAAATTGTAGTAACAATCCTGTCTGGCAACCTTTGTTGCAAGAGAATTTTGGAAATTTTATTTCTAAAGTGATACATGTAATTCTGAATATAAGGATTTTTAAATTATTTTTTAAATAGGTTCAGAAATTCTGGAAATCTTACCATCACCCGTGAAATTGACGTGGCAAAAAATCAGTCATCTTGGTTCATCAACAAAAAATCTACAACCCAGAAAGTGGTGGAAGAGCAAGTTGCAGCCTTAAATATTCAAGTGGGCAATCTTTGCCAGTTTCTACCTCAGGTATGAGAGAAATCAATGTACAGATGGGAAAATTGCATGTTTCTTCCTCTTCATGCCATATGAGAATAGAAATACTTTTCACGAGATGTTGTCATGGGTGCTATTTAAACTCACAGCCTGGTAATGTTAATACTCACTGTTCTTTGTAAAAGATAGCATCTCATCTCCTATTATGATCTTATTGTAGTGATTTGAAGTGATAAGAAGTTGAAAGTCTCAATTGCAGAATATTGTAAAGGGTATCAAGTTGTATTGTTTTGAAGTAGAGTAACTTGGATGACCATGTGCTTACACTTTGTAGTCTCTTAAAATTTTGTTAATAAATAACTTCTTAATCATGTTTTTGTATAAATACATCAAGTATACTTGATACACTAAAACTCTTAAATCGGTTATGTGTGCCTTCTAAAACTTTGTCATATTTTAAATTTTAGTAAAAATATCCTGAAAATGCACATTAGATGTTAAATGTTGAAGTGAATGTTATTACATCTTTGAGTGCTGTCTAGTGTCTGAATCATAGTTCATATTTTCCATTCGGAAACAATGATTTGATTACATATGTCCAAATTAAATACAGATTTAAAATTTGAAAGCATTGTTAGCTGGTGTCTGATATGAAGTAGATGTTTGAAATGTCTTTTTTCTTAACTTCTAACATTCCAACTGATGAGTGGTAGATAATGATCATTTCAATCCAGGGGACTGTTTTTTCTTTTATTCCCAAGCTATTTATTATGTGTATATAAACACTTTGCCTTAGAAATATTGGCATAGAAATTTTTAAAAGGTTCTCAGAAAGATGAGAGTTCATACCCTAAGTTTATATTTATCATTTTAAAGAATAGTGTATGCGGGACGTTTATATTGGCACATCTTATAATTTTTTTCTTTTCAAAGTTTCATCTTGACAGGTGCGATCATTGAATGATACATGTTTTGAAGATATTTATAAGTGATAATAGTTGTTGATATTTAAATTTTGTGCTCTAGGATAAAGTTGGAGAATTTGCTAAACTGAGTAAAATTGAACTCCTTGAAGCTACTGAGAAGTCCATTGGACCTCCAGAAATGCACAGATACCACTGTGAACTCAAAAACTTCAGGGAGAAAGAAAAACAACTAGAGGTATTTATAAATAGACAACTCATTTCTATTGTTTCTCACTGATTTTTGTCTTTCATAATGTGGGAGAGTGAATAGGAGCTCCGATTCATTGAGTGACTTCATTTATTTGTGATTTTTTTTCTCACGTAGGATTTTATTGCTAACATTAAACTAGGTGACAAAAAGTGAGAAATGGATTTGATCATGGAAAGTTTGAAAAATCTGACTACCATTTCATCAAACACATGTTACGAATTAAATTTCTAAAGAACCAATCATATTATTTTAAAGTATGTTTTTACCTCTCAGGAAGTTTCAATGTTATTCTTTTACTCATTTAGCATTTCTTTAACACCTGCCATGAGTCAGGACCCAAAAGGCTTTGGGGGAGTACAGCAGATACCCTGTAGCTTTTGACACAGTGTCTCTTTTGAACCATTTCTATATTTTTTCAGTTGCAGGAGGTAGGTTAGACTTTATGAGTCCTTTTATAGAATACCCTTTTAAAAGGTGTTTTGTGTAATGAATCATTCTCCATGTCCCAGCCACTAAAATAAATCCAGTATATTTTTGTAATCAGACGCCTTATAAACAAATGCTTTCTCTTACACCGTAACTGCCCATACTTAATAATATGCATATTGTTGTAATTTAATATTTATTATACTTAATCAGACTGAATGACCCAAGGAGTAGTAATTATTTTATATTGCTCTAGATACTTATTAAGTCTTTTTACCTTTGCCCCCATGGACCAGTCTCATACATTAGTTTCCCCACCCTCCCCTTCATGCTTTTAGTTACTGCCATTTCATTTACCTGCGTTCACTCGCGGTCTAGAAGCAGATGATCCTCCTGACATGTTGTCACAAGTACAGCAATAATTTGACATTACATCACAGTGCCTCTGTCGGTCACCTCACTTCACGTGGCATTTTATCACTCATGTCAGTCATCACAAGCAGAAGGGTGACAACAGTCCAGTATTTTGAGAGAGACCACATCCACATGACTTTTATTACAGCATATTGTTACAGTTATTCTGCCATGTTATTGTCAGTCTCTGTGTCTCATTTATAAATTAAGCTTTATCATAGGTATGCATGTATAGGGAAAACCAGGTATGTAGGGTTTGGTACTATTTTGGTTTCGGGCATCATCTAGTGGTTTGGGGCTGTATTCCCCACAGATAGGGGAGGGACCACTGTACTCCATCTGAAACACTCACCGAGACCGCTGCCATCCTCTGAAAGAACGCAAGCATGTATTGTACTAGGTTCTGAGTACATCTTTGCGCTTGTGAACTCGCAGTCTGAAAGCCAGATCTTACCTTCCTTCGTCTCATTTCTTAGTCCTTAAGTCATGAGTGTTCATAACATACAAATCTTAATATACTACTTTTCACGTTCCAGCTTTTGTTGAACTTGCACTTATAGTAAGTACATCACTTGTGCCCTTGAGGCGAGTGGGGCAGATACCTGTCTTCTCTTTAGGCAGGAAGACTCTAGGCTCAGGTGTGGCAGGGCTTCCTCACAGTTGCCCGACTAATAAATTGTAGAGCCTAGACCAGAACTCACGCATGCATGTTAGTTTTACACAGTTCTTAAGAACTCCTGTGAAATTCTTTATTGTGAAATTTTGCTAGCATTGTCTTTCATTATTAAAAGATTTGACCTGTTGTCTTCTCAGTTAAGCGATTTGTTACATATTTGTTTTAGACCTCGTGCAAAGAGAAAACTGAATATCTAGAGAAAATGATTCAGAGGAATGAAAGATATAAACAAGATGTGGAGAGATTCTATGAACGTAAGCGACATTTAGATTTGATCGAGATGCTTGAAGCGAAAAGACCATGGGTGGTAAGTCTTAATTATCAGAGGCAAAAATAGTGATTCTTTTTACTGGCAGAAAAGCTATGAAGAAGGCACTAATTGCTCTGTATTCAGATTAGGTGTTTTTGTTCATTTTTGCCTTAAAAATCATCATAAAGTTTGTCTCTGTGGTATGATGTAGCTGTATACTTGTATAACGGGTAACAGTTGATTGTGCTCTTTATTTTTCTGGATACGAGTCCTCAACAGGTAGTTTTGTTTTATAAAATGTAATGATCTAAAAATGTTTACACATATAAAAATTAACTCTTGGAGTGTCCTTAGGTCGCTGAGAATTCACTTGGCGTATACTACTGATACTGACTTTTGGTCTGGAAGGAGCTGCACGCTATGTGCTGTGATTCTCTACTCCTGCTTCATAAGCTTATTGATGCTGCTGTTTTCTTCCTAATCACCCTATGATGAATAGTGTCCCAGACCATAGTTTGGACTCAAGAGTCAGTTCTCTCAGTGCATTTCTTTTTGATGGGCGGAACAGATTGAGGAAGTTTCATAATGTTTGTTCCAGGCTTAGGATGGAAATAATTGTTAATAGAATGGAAAAATGAGTGGCTGTATTTGTGGCCTTTCTCCCCCCACCTCATCACCCTCTCCTGTCCCACGATCCCATTATTCTTAAACTTTTTCCTTTCTTTAGCTTGTTTTGATTACATTTTCCTATGTCCATTATTAGTCTTAAACCTACTTTATGTTTCTCCTTTAAAGTCTTTTGGTTAATCCTTTTCTTTCTAAGATTGATTTCAATCTTTTTTCGTTTTTTAAAAATTTACTCGCATGTTTATAATCTTACTTTTCTTCCTCCCGTTCATTCTTACTCAGTGCTCCCTTAGTACTCCACTTACTTTTGTTATTTTTTAGCAAATATTTATTAATTCCTGTGACATGACAAGCCTCATTTTTACCTGCATGCTGCTTTTTGTTCTCCTTGTGACCCATTTTCCTCGTTTTTTTTTTCATTTTTACTTTTCATAATTGAATTTCTTTTGTTTATTTGTAAGTTCTGATATCCTTCCTCTATTGAGAGACGAGAGGAAACCCTTATTTTAGTAGCAATTAGTGTGTAAGTTTCAGAACCCGGAAGGGATGGAAGTTGGAGTCTGACCTCGTAATAGAGACCAGTACTAAGACAGTGTCAAGCTTCTTTATACGTCGTTGGAATTCACTATATCTGACGTTGTTTCTTATGGCAAACTTTATACTTGTGGACCTGCCAAAAGGATATCAAAAGGGTTTTTTCATAGATTTGGTTTTTCCTGCACCTTGATTTTAGTATATGACTTAGTTTAAGCTAGTAGTGCATTAACTTCTGTTTTTTGAATTAATTGCAAGGAATATGAAAATGTCCGTCAGGAGTATGAAGAAGTAAAGCTAGCTCGAGACCGAGTGAAGGAAGAGGTCAGAAAACTTAAAGAAGGGCAGATCCCTATGACACGTCGAATTGAAGAAATTGAGAGGCAGCGTCACAGTTTGGAGGCTCGAATCAAAGAGAAGGTACTTCTATGGCTCATTTTTGGATTTTCTGTGTTTTATTTTAGCAAATACAAGAGCTCTTTTGCCATCTTTTAAGATATTTTGTAGATGGACTTGTAGCTTTCATCGTTTACATTCTCTGACTGAATTCGGCCACCACAGGGTTCTTAGGGTCTAATCGCCACATTTGGACAGTTGCTACTTTATGGAAATTCCAAGATACAAAAGGGAAAACTGAAATGTGATTATTTTAATTATAAGAGGATTCAGAGTCGTGTTCCTAGAAACATTGAACTCCTTTTGTGAGCGTATTGTAGAAAACCTTGTGTGTCTTAGAATACATAGTATTCTATGTATTCTATGCCATATTCTGTGGCATATGGAATATACTATTTTTTAAAAAATGTATTTAAAACATTTAAACCTAAGGGGTGCTTGAGTGGCTCAGTTGGTTAAGCAACTGACTCTTGGTTTGCCTGAGGTCATGATCTTGGGGTTTCTGAGCCGGTGCAGAACCTGCTTAGGATTCTCTCTTCCTTTCTTTCTGCCCCTCCCACGCACACACACACATTCTCTCTCTTTCGCGCGCGCGCTCTCTCTCTCTCTCTCTCAAAACAAATAAACTAAACATTTTAAACCTAAATTAAAAATTTTTATGGTCATGGCTGTTAACTTTAGGGAGATTTTGGAATCAGATGTTAAGAATGGTTTAAACTGTGGGCTCCTGCTGTCCTAATAGGATTATTTTTAGGATCAGATGAAATAACATGAGATAATAAATGTGAAGAAATAAAGAAAACATATGTATGCATATTGCTACAGCTGTTGTTAATATCAATAGGAATAACCTTTTATAGATTTGCAGGTAACTTAGTATTTTTGGTGATGATTATGAATTTGGTTTGAAAGAAATCATGAAAAAGCATTGTGGGTTAATTTAATATTTTGATGGCTGGGCCACATAATTTGCTTGCTTGAGATTTTAACTAAATTCCCCTCCTTCTGGTTCAATCTTACAGGCAACAGATATTAAAGAGACATCTCAAAAATGCAAACAAAAGCAAGATATTATAGAAAGGAAAGATAAACAGGTAAGATTTTGTATTGACATTTTTATTATGCTAATTTACCCTAACTTTTTTGTGTTCGGGTCTGGATTATGGGACGACTTTTTGTTTGGGAGTTGTTTAAAGTTTTCTTCATTCTCTGCCTCTTAATCTGTGAGGGATACTAAGATCTGGAAGTAGAGAAGTTGCACAGAGGGTAATTAGGAAAAATTCTCAAAACTACTTATCAATAAGCATTATGATCTTTGTAACTGGGTGGCTATAGTTTTTTAATGGTAAAATTGGATTTAGTTATCTCAGTAGCAGAAATTAAATTTTAAGAGATTCTGTTTATGTTGAGATAGGACATTACAAAGCTAATGCAGATTCTTTGTGCACAGGTGTGGGGCTTGATGCCAGAATTATTTTAGGATGACTATGCAAGAAGACGGGCTTTTTAGCTAAGAGATCCCCAGCTATATGTGGGGTTTTGTTCTTTAGAACCATTGAGAAACTAAAATGTGAATTACCTCTCTTAGGGAAAGGTGTATAACCTGAAGCATTCCTGGCAGTTGAAGCATTATGTTAATCTTCCAGTTTTCAGCCTCACCCTTTTTTCTGTGCCTTCATCTTCAAAGCCCAGGCAGGCACCTCTCATTTAATTTCTCCAGAGAATAAACCTCACATTTCCATGGCAGAAGCTAGGCCGTCCGTGTCAGGTGCTCAGGTTGTCTGTACGGATGGGGTGCAGGAGGTAGGGCAGGGCAGTCCTTTTGTACTTGCCATCTCCTAGTTGTTGAGAGTCTCTGGGATTTGTATTTTGGTTTTTGTTTTGGAAGAGTCGTCTTTTCCGTGTCCTTTCATGCCTTTTACCCTGTGGCTCTTAGACTAACTAAGCTGCTAAATTAGTTGTCCCTGTGCTGTCTCTCCTTTTCTGAATGTTATTGAAATCCCCCAATTGCTGGTGTCTCCTACCTTGTTCCCTCTATCCTTGTGGGAGTGAACCCTTTTTTTTTTAGAGTTTAGAAGGGAAAAGGCATAAAGATTTCATCTTTAAAACCCTGAACAGGAATACAGGTTGATAAGTTGTGTAATTAAACCATCCCTTATGTTTCTGTCACACATCTTACTTGGTATTTTAATATATTGCTGGATTCAACTAGAAAATCTTGTATTTAGGATTTTTCGCACCATGTCAGATTGGCCTAAAATTTTCTTTTGTTTCATCCTTAACTGGTTTTTCAGTGTTATGCTGACTTCTTAAATAGTTTAACACTCCTTGGACCAATATTGTCTTTTTTTTCCCTAATGTATTTGTTAGGGCTTGTCATTTTTATAAGTTATTTCATTTTTAACTTTTATTAACTTTTAATAAATAACATTTTAGGGTATAAATACTTTTCTCGTTATCACTTGGTTGTATCTCCTATGTGTTGATAAGTGCATTTCTTGCTTTTCCCTTTAAGATTTTATATTTTCAGTTTAATATTTTCATTCATCTAAGGTTATATAGGAGTTCATACTGTTTTAATGTCTATGAATATGTAATTTCAAAACCTTAATGTAGAATTCTAATTCTGTTCCTTGATGGTTAATAAATGTCGACTTAATTGTAGATATTTTGAGATCTCTTCGGACTTGTATATTTGGTTTTATACATGTTCTATATATATATTCAAAAAGAATGTGTATTCAGTCTTTAGGTGTGGGGTTTTATATGTGTGTGTGTATATATATTTATATATATGTATGAATATACTTACATATGTGTTAGAACAGGTTTACCATGCTTATATTATGCAGATGTTCTACATACTTTCTTACCTACCTGATTTATCCATTTTTAAAGTGAAATACTTTCTGTGAGTGTAGATATGTCTATTTTGCCTCAAAATTATATTAGTTTTTGCTTCCTAGATTTTAAAACTATGGTGTTTTGTTACTTATGCATCATGTTTTGATTTATTTGATCTGGTATGAGTAGTATATACTGGGTTTTGTTTTGTAGTTTTTGTTAATTTCGTGTGTTGACACTTTTTCATACAGTAAGGGAGTTGAACCAGTTCCATTTACTGTTGTTTTCTACTTACTATGCTTTTTGTTTGATTTCTCCTGCTTCCCTTCCTACTTTCTGTTGCTATTGATAAAGGTTTTCTTACTCCATTTTTCCCCTAAAGTTATATATTCTAAGCCTATTCTACTGATTACTCTCAAAGTTTAAATAACATGTTTTTCATAGTTATCAGCATTTGTATTTTTCCATTTAATTAAGATACTTTCTCTTCCTCCACTCCATGTCTGTACTCAGAAATTTTACTTGTCAGTTATTTAAAATGTTATTTTTTACCATCTGTGGTTATTTAGACTTAATATGTTTTATTGGCTTTTTCGATCATAGTACTTATATCATCCTTCTGCCTCTTAGGAGGTGGTTTTTTTGTTGTTTTTTTTCTTGCTGGATATTTTCTATGGGTGTTTTAGAGATACGCTTTGGGTGATGAACTTTCTGAGGCCTTATGTGTTGGAAACTACATCTTTTGCACTCATTCTAGAATATTAATATTGATGAATCAAATTCTAAATTCTAAATTGTTTTTTCTTAACACTTTGACAATCTTTCCTGTGTGTCCCACGAGGTCCAGTATTGTTCCTGAGAAACAGCAGATATGAGAGATAGGCCCTTGAAGAAAAAAGAAGGGAAATTAAATTTGATTCTAAATGCTGTGAGAAACTCAGAGGGTGTTGGAGGTTTCTAAGCCAGAGAGAAACAGTATTTCATATATTTTTTAATAACATCCAGGATTGCCTTATGGAGAATGGATCATGTGGGACAAAAAAGTAGAGGGTTCAGTTATGAGGCTGCCGAGGTAGGCTAGGCACATGAGAACGGTGGCTTCCCCTCACGTGGTAGCAGTTGACAAGCTAATTTAGAAAACTGAACCACAAAATTTGCTGAGGGAGTAGATAGAAGGATTGAATTGTGGAGGAATCAAGGATCACATCTAACATTTTCACTTCACAATTGGATGGATAGTTGTTCCTTGTACTGAAATGAGGATTGCAAAGAGGGGGGAAATGAAGAGTTCTGTTTGACTATAGAAAGTTTCATCCTTTTACTTTAAACCTATTTGTGTCTTCAGATCTAAAATGTGTTTCCTAGGGCACCTGGGTGGCTTAGTCGGTTAAGCATCCAACTTCGGCTCAGGTCATGATATTACTGTTCGTGGGTTTGAGCCCCACGTTGGGCTCTGTGCTAACAGCTCGGAGCCTGGAGCCTGCTTTGGATTCTGTGTCTCCCTTTCTCTCTGCCCCTCCCCTGCTCACACTCTGTCTCTCTCTCTCTGTCTCTCTTTCTCTCTCCCTCAAAAATAAATGTTGAAAAAAAAATTAAAATGTATTTCTGGTGGATCACGCCTTTTCCTTTGTCTAATTGAAATAAATATTAACATACAGTGTTATGCTGGTTTCAGGTGTACCACATACTGATTCAACAGTTCTGTATATTACTTCTTGCTTATCATAAGTGTAGTCATCACCTATCATCATATGATGTTATTCCAATATTATTGACTGTTTCCTTATGTTCTTTTCATCTCTGTGGTTTATTTTATAACTGGAGGTTTTTATCTCCTTAATCCCCTTTACTTCACCCATCACCCCACTCACTCCCTTTTGGCAACCACCAGTTTGTTTTTTGTACTTAAGAGTCTTTGTTCATTTGTGTGTTTTTTAAATTCCATATATAAGTGAAATCATATGGCATTTGTCTTTGACTTATTTCACTTAGCATAATGCCTCTAAGTCCATTTATGTTGTTGCAAATGGAAAGATCTCATTCTTTTTTATGGCTAAGTAATATTCTGGTGTGTGTGTGTGTGTGTGTGTGTGTGTGTGTGTGTGTGTGTGTGTGTGTTCATTCTTTATCCATTCATTTACGGATGGACACTTAGGTTGCTTCCATATTTTGCCTGTTGTAAATAATGCTACGGTAAACGTAGGGGTGCATATATATTTTCAAACTGGTGTTTTCGTTTTCTTTGGGTAGTGGAATTACTGGGTCTTACAGCATTTCTGTTTTTTATTTTTAAGTTTTCAGGGAACCTGTATACTGTTGTCCACAGTGACAAATGGTCGGCACCATTTTATATTCCTACCAGCAGAACACAATGGTTACATCCTTGCCAACGCTTGTTAATTGCCTTTTTGATACTAACCTTTCTGACTGGTGCTAAGTGTTCACTCATTGTGGTTTTGATTTGCATTTCCCCAATGATGAGAGATGTTGAGCACCTTTTTATTTATCTTTTGGCCATCTGTATGTCTGCTTTGGGAAAATGTCTGTTCAGGTTCTCTGCCCATGTGTTAATCAGGTTGGTTGGTGTTTTTGTAGTTTTTTTTGGTGTTGAGTTGCATAAGATCTTTATATATTGGATATTAACTTCTTATCAGATTGGGTATTAACCTTGTATTGCATGCAAACATCTTTTTGTTCACTAGATTGCCTTTTTGTTTTGTTGATAGTTTCCTTCACTGTGCAAAAGCTTTTCATTTTGGTATACTAGTAGTTGTATTTGGTATACCAGTAGGCCCAATATTTATTTTTGCTTTTGTTTTCCCTTGCCTGAGGAGACATAGCCATAAATACCTTGCTGAGGACAATGTCAAAAAAATTACTGCCTATGCTGTCTTCTAGGAGTTTTATGGTTTCAGGTCTTATATTTAGGAAATTTAATCCATTTTAGTTAATTTTTGTGTATGGTGTAAGGAAGCAGCCCAGTTTCATTCTTTTACACGTAGCTGTTGAGTTTTATCAACAGCATTTATTGAAAAGACTGTCTTGTCTTTATTGTATATTCTTTCCTCCTTTGTTGTAGATTGACTATATGGGTGTGGGTTTATTTCCAGGCTCTGTGTTCTGTTCCACTGATCAGTGTGCCTGTTTTTTTGGACTGGTACCGTACTGTTTTGATCACTATAGCTTTGTAGTATATCCTAAAATTTGGGATTGAGATACTTCCAGCTTTGCTTTCTTTCAAATTTTCTTTGGCTATTCAAGATCTTTTATGTTTCCACCCAAAGTTTAGGATTATTCTAATTCTGTGAAAAAATGCTCTTGGTATTTTCATAGGGATTGCATTGAATCTGTAGATTGTTTTGGACAACAGAACAATTTAATGATACTAATTCTTCCATTCCATGAGCATGGTCTGTCTTTCATTTGTGTCACCTTTGGTTTCTTTTATCAGTGTGTTATAGTTTTCAGTGTGTATGTCTTTCACCTCCTTGGTTAAATTTATTCCTCGGTATTTTATATTTTGGGGGTGCAGTTATAAATAGGATCATTTTCTTAATTTCTCTTTTTGCCCTTATATTAATAGTGTATGGAAATGCAACAGATTTCTTTATATTAATTTTGTATTCTGCGTCTTTACTGAATTCACTTAACAGTTCTAACAGTTTTTTGGTGGAGGCGTTAGAGTTTTCTGTATGTTAGTGTCACGCCATCTGCAGATAGTGACAATTTTTACTTCTTTTACCAGTTTGGATGTCTTTTATTTTTCTTGTTTGGTTGTTGCAGCTACAACTTCCAGTATTATGTTGAATAAAAGTGGTGATAGTGGATGTTCTTTTCTTGTTCTTGATCTTAAAGGAAAAGCTTTCAGTTCTTCATCGAGTGTGATGTTAGATATGGGTTTTTCATAGATAGTCTTTATTATGTTATGTTTCTCTTTAAACATGAATGGATGTTGTATTTTGTCACATGTGTTTTTCTGCATATATTGAGATGGTGATAGGATTTTTATACCAGAGTATCACATTGATTGATTTGCGAATATCGAACCACCTTGCGTCCATGGAATAACTTCTACTTGGTCATGGTGAATGATCCTTTTAATGTGCTGTCGAATTTGGATTGCTAATACTGTACTTTGTTGAGGATTTTGCATCTGTATTCATCAGATACTGGCCTGTAGTTTTTTGGTTGGTTGGTTGGTTGGTTGGTTGGTTGGTAGTATCTTTGGTTTTGGTATTAGCGAAATGCTGGCCTCATAGAATGAATTTGGAAGTTTTATTTTCTGTTCCAATTTTTGGAATAGTTTGAGAATAGGTATTAACTCTTTAAATGTGTAGTAGATTTCACCTGTGAAGCCATCTGGTCCTGGCCTTGTTTGCTGAGAGATTTTTGAGTAGTGATTCAATTTCATTACTAGTGTTTGGTCTGTTTGAATTTTCTGTTTCTTCCTGATTTTGGGAAGTTATAGGTTTCTAGGGATTTATCCATTCCTCCTAGGTTGTCCTATTTGTTGGCCTACAATTTTTCATAATATTTTCTTATTTATATTTCTGTGGTGTCCATTATTTCTTTTCCTTCACTTGAGATTTTGTTTGAGTCCTCCCTTTTTTTTTTCTTGATGCGTTCAGCTAAAGGTTTATCGATTTTGTTTAATCTTTTCAAAGAACCAGGTCTTGGTTTCTTTTATCTTTTTTTATCTTTCTATATTTCATTTGTTTCTACTTTCATCTTTATTATTTTCTTCCTTTTACTAGCTTTGGGTTTGCTTTGTTCTTTTTCTAGCTTCTTGCAGTGTAAGGTTAGGTTGTTTGAGATTTCCTTGTGGAGATAGGCCCTGAATCACTATGAAATTCCCTCTTAGAACTGCTTTTACTGCGTCCCAAAGATTTTGGCCCATTGTGTTTTCATTTTCTTTTGCCTCTGTGTATTTTTTTATTTCCTTGATTTCTTGGTTGACCCGTTCATTGTTAAGTAACATTTTGTTTAGCTTCCATGTGCTTATGTTCTTTCCAGATTTTTCTTGTAATTGATTTCTAACTTTATACCATTGTAATCAGAAAAGGTGCTTGATATGATATGATTTCAGTCTTCTTAATTATTGAGACTTTGTGGCCCAATGTGATCTATTCTGGAGAATGTTCTGTGTGCACTTGAAAAGAATGTGTATTCTGTTTTCGGATGGAATGTATTGTATGTATCTGTTAGATCCATCTAATCTAAGTGTTGATCAAAGCTACTGTTTCTTGGTTGATTTTTTTTTTTTTTTTTTTTGGTCTGGATGATCTTATCCATTGATGAGGTGTTAAAGTCCTCTACTATTAATTTCTCACTTTGTCTGTTAATCTTTACTTTATGTATTTAGTTGCTCCTTTGTTGGTTACGTAGTTATTTACAGTTGTTATATCTTCTTGCTGGACTGATCTCTTTATCAGTGTGTAGTGCTGTAGTTCTTTGTCTCTTGCTTTAGTATTTGTTTTAATGTCTGTTTTGTCTGATACACACACTGCGACCCTTGCTTTTTGTTGTTCTGCTTTATTTGCATGGAATATCTTTTTCCATCCCTTCACTTTGGTCTGTAGGTGTCTTGATGTCTGAGGTGAGTCTCTTAAAAGCAGCATATACATGGGTATTTTTTTTTTTTTAAATCCATTTAGTCATCCTTTGTCTTTTGACTGGAGTGCTTAATCCATTTACATTTGAAGTAATTATTGACAGGTATGTACTTATTGTTTTGTTTATATTGTTTTCTGGTTCTTTTTGTAGTTCTGTTCATTTCTTCTCTTGCTCTTATATTTTGGTTGAAATTTTTCTTTAGTGTTATGCTTGTATTCCTTTCTGTGTTTTTTTGTGTATCTATTTTATTTTTTATTTTAAAAAAAATTTTTTAACGTTTTATTTATTTTTGAGACAGAGAGAGACAGAGCATGAACAGGGGAGGGTCAGAGAGAGGGAGACACAGAATCTGAAACAGGCTCCAGGCTCTGAGCTGTCAGCACAGAGCCCAACATGGGGCTCGAACTCACGGACCGCGAGATCATGACCTGAGCCAAAGTCGGCCGCTTAACCGACTGAGCCACCCAGGTGCCCCTTTTGTGTATCTATTTTAGGTTTTTGATTTGTGGATACCACTGAGTTCATATATAGCATCATATGTGTGTAGCAGTCTATTTTAAGTTAGTGGTTCCTTAAATTCAGACACATTCTAAAATCACTACATTTTTGCTCCCCCTTTCACATTTTATGTATATGATACTGTACTTTACATCTTTTTATTTGGGTATCCCTTGACTAATTTTTGTAAGTGTAATTGATTTTACTACTTTTGTATTTTAACTTCCATACTGACTTTATAAGTGATTAATCTACCTTTTAGTAGATGTTTGCTTTTACCTATGAGACTTTTTTCGTTTCATCATTTTCTTCTAGTTATGGCCTTTTCTCACAACTTAAAGAGCTCCTGTTAAGTTTAGTGAGAACTCTATTAACTTTTGTTTGTGTGAAAAACTCTTTTCTCTCTCCTCCTATTCTAAATGATAACTTTGCTGGGTAGAGTATTCTTGGTTGTGAGTTTTTTCTTATCGGCACTTTGAATATATCACTGACCCTCCCTTTTGGCAGGCAGAGTTTCTGCTGAAAAATCACCTGATAGCCTTAGGAGGTTTCTCTTGTATTTAACTTTTCTCTTGCTCCTCTAAAAATTTTCTCTTTATCATTACTTTTTGGCATTTTAATTATTATGTATCTTGGTGTGGTCCTCCTGGGATTTATCTTGTTAGGGGCTGTCAGTGGTTCCTAGACTTGGATGTTTTTCCTTCCCCAGATTAGGAAATTTTTTAGCTGGTATTTTTTAAAATAAGTTTTCTGCCCCCTTTTTTCTCTCTTCTCTTCTCTCTCTCTCTCTCTTTTTAATGTTTACTTATTTTTGAGAGAGAGACAGAGACTGAGCATAAGTGAGGGAGGGGCAGAGAGAGAGGGAGACACAGAATCTGAAGCAGGCTTCAGACTCCGAGCTGTCAGCACAGAGCCCACGTGGGTCTCAAACCCACAGAACACAAGATGATGACCTGAGCCAAAATCAGACACCCAACCGACTGAGCCACCCAGCCGCCCCACTCTCTCTTCTCTTTCTGGGATCCCTATAATGTGAATGTTATTATGCTTAATGATGTTGCTGAGTTCCCTTAACCTAGCCGCATTTATATATTATTTTTTCTTTTTGATATTCAGCTTGATTGCTTTCCATTACCCTACCAGATCATTGATACATCCTCTAATCTGTTGATTCCTTTAGTATATTTTTTATTTTAGTTATTAAATTCTTCTACTCTGTCATATTTTCTTTGTTGAAGTTCTCATTGAGATCATCTGTTTTCTGAAGTCCCAATTTTTGTTACCTTTGTTTTGAGGGTTGTTTTTTTTTTTTAAGTTATTTATTTTGAGAGAGAGAGAGAAAGAAAGACATGAGCAGGGGAGGGGCAGAGAGAGAGGGAGAGAGAGAATCCTAAGTAGACTCCATGCTGTCGGTGCAGAGCCCAGTGCCTGGCTCGATCTCATGAACCATGAGACCTGAGCCAAAAAAACCTAGAGTCTGACATTTAACCAGCTGAGTCACCCAGGTGCCCCTAAATTCTTTATTAGGCATGTTGTTTATCTCCTTTGCATTTAGCTTTGTGAATTTTGTCTTGTTCTTTCATTTGGGACATACCACTATCTCATTTTGTCTTTTGTTTCTATGTATTAAGTAGGTCAGCTGCATCTCCTAGTCTTGAAAGTCATGGCCTTGTGTAGAAGGTGGTCCTGTGGTACCCTATAGCGTAATCGCCCACTGGTCTCCAGAATTTGGTGTTCCAGGAGTGCCCTCTGTGTGGGCTGTGTATGCCCTGCTCTTGTGACTGAGCCTCTCTCACCTCTGGCCTTGCTGGCTGCAGTGACCCCAAATATTTGGTGTGGGTGCACTAGGCGGGGTTTGGTCCCTGCCCTGAGGCCTGAGGTTGCCTCAGGCTTGCTGGTGGGCAGGACTTGCCGGCAGCCTAGGTGTCTGCAGTTAGCCTTGATTCCATACTTGCAGGAGCGTCAAAGGCCATAACTGGCTCCCTGCACAGCCAGCTAAGAGTCTGGGCTTCTGGAACTGCGGATGTGCAGGTGTGTGGGGTTATGTCCCCCCAGGGCAGGAGTCACTTTGGAGTGGCACCACTAACTGCTGGGGCTGTCCGCAGCATATGGTGGGTTAGGAGCAGTGGTTTGGGTGGGCTGGCCCCAGGAGACTGCTTGGGCGGAGCATGTGATGCTAGCAAAGTAGATGGAGTGTTAGTGCCGGCAGACAAGCTACCTAAACGGAGGGAATGGAAGGGCAGCGTCATCTGCGGCATCGCCAGCACTTTTGTTCCTCCAGAGATCTCCTGAAGATCCCTGCCCCTTTGGTACACATTCTAAGATTGGTCAGTAAATTCCCTTGTCTTACACCCCAGGTACTTCTCAAACTGCTGCTTCTGTACTGTCTTGAGCAGAGTTTTTTTTGTTATGCTGGCTCTTTAAGGGCACAGGCTGAATTTCCTCTTGCCCTCTGGCTCTTTCAGAGTTAAATTCTGCTGATTTTTTTTTTTTTTTTTACACACACGCAAATTGGAGAGGGGCAGAAAGAGAGGGAGACAGAATCAGACGCAGGCTCTAGGCTCTGAGCTGTCAGCGCAGAGTCCAACGTGGGGCTCAGACCCACGAACTGTTTGATCATGAGCCAAAGTCGGACGCGTAACGGACTGAGCCACGCAGGCGCCCCAAATTCTGCTGATTTTTACCATCTTCCCAGTTACCACATGTTACCGTCTTCCCAGTGCCAGGATTGGCTGGTGTGGAGTCTGATCCTCTCACTTCTCTGTGCTTGTAGGGTCCTTGCCATTTGTGGTTACTCCCTCCAGGGCTTTACTTCCCAGAAGTGTCTCTGCCCTTCCTCTCTTTTTTTTTTTTCCTTTAATGTTTGTTGATTTTTGAGAGAGAGAGAGAACTTGCAAATGCACACGAGTGGGGGAGGGGCAGAGAGCCAGGGAGACAGAGGATCTGAAGCGGGCTCCATGCTGACAGCAGAGAGCCCAACGAGAGGGCTCAAACTCCATGAACTGTGAGATCATGACCTGAGCCAAAGTTGGACGCTTAGCCAACTAAGCCACCCAGGTGTCCCCTTCCCATCATTTTCTCTGTGGCCTCCTCTTTTCAGTTGACTGTGGAAGATGTGTTTTGCTAGTCTTTCAGATTGCTTTCAGGGTTAGTTTCATAGATGTTACTGTTACCTTGATGTGTCTTTGGGACAAAATGAGCTCAAGATCCTCCTACCTAGCCATCTTCTGTATCCATTTTGCCTCTTCCTGCCTTTAATTGGGAGTGTTTAATCCATTTGATGTAATTACTGGCAAGGCAGCATTTTTGCTAATTTGTTTCCAGTGTATTTTAGGACTTTTTTGTTCTTCTAGTTCTCCATTACTACTTTATGTCAATAAGCATTTTCTGTTGTACCATTTAAATTCCCTTCTTTACCATGTATTTTTTGAGCTATTTTCTTTGTGGCTGCCTTTAGGATAACAGTATCTTAATTTATAGTAATCTAATTTATATTAATACCAACTTAATTTCAGTAGTGTGCAAAACTTTGCCCCTATATATAGCTCCATTCCATTCTCCCTCCTTTGTGCTGTTACTGTCCTACAAATTGTACTTTAATTAGTATAAGCCTGTTAGCACAGTTTATAATTATTTCTTCATGCAGTTTTGTTTTTGTAATGATGTTTGATTCTCTGACACCAGCCGTGTCCTACATTCAATTCAGTTTGGATACTAACTACCTGGAATTAGAGCAGACTCTATAAGCTAAGGGCTTGGTCCCATAGGACAGCCTTTGCTTCATATATTAGTCTCAAGGACCCAGGACCCAGGGCAAGATAAAAGATAAATCAGTCCTGGTACTGATAAAAAAGATACAGTTGGTCTTACTCCCTAGTTCCTGGTTTGGAGTTCTTAACATCCTTGAAATTGCCTGAGTGACAGGAGTATCTTTTGTTATTGATACCTGCACTTCTGCTGGACTTGACTACAAGTACAGGGATTCCCACGGTCCCCCTTTAGGTTCTACATTCATTACAGTGACTCACAGAGCCCAGGAAAATGTTACACCTAACAATTCCCATTTTTTTGTTTTTTGGGTTTTTTTTTTATTTTTTGGGTTTTTTTTAATTTTTTAATTTTTAAAAAATTTTTTAATTTTTATTTTTTAATTAAAAATTTTTTTTAAATGTTTATTTACTTAGGAAGAGAGACCGAGCGAGTGAGCCAGGGAGGGGCCGAGAGGGAGACAGAATCCGAAGCAGGTTCCAGGCTCCAAGCTGTCAGTACAGAGCCTGACGTGGGCTCAAACTCTTGAACCGTGAGATCGTGACCTGAGCTGAAGTCAGACACTTAACTGTTTGAGCCACCCTGGTGCCCCAAGAATTTTAAATTTTTAATTAATCTCTACACCCAGTGTGGGACTTGAACTCAAAACCCTGAGATCAGGAGTCTCATGCTGTATCAGTTGAACCAACCAAGGTGCCCTAACAACTGCTGGTTGATTATAAAGGATACAACTCAGTAACAGCCAGATGGAAGAGATGCGTAGGACAAGATATGGGGGTGGGGTGTTCAAAGCTTTCGTTCACCTCTACTAGGTGCTTTGTCTTCCCGGCATATTGACCTCTTCACCAACCCAGAAGCTCCAGAACTTTGTCGTTTTTATTGACATTTTATTATGATTTTTTATTGACGTTTTATTATGTAGGCATAATTGAATAAATTATTGGCCATTGGTAAATGAACTCCATCTCCAGTTCTTTTCTCCTCCAGGAGGTCAGGGCATGGGGCTGAAAGTTCCAGCCCTCTGGTCTTGTGGTTGATTCTTCGGACAACCAGTCCCCATTCTGAAGTGATCTCGGGGCCCTTCCAAGAATCATCTTATTGGCATAAAATCAAGCATGTTCAGACGTGCTCAGTATCAATAACAAAAGATACTCCTGCCACTCAGGCAATTTCAAGGATGTTAAGAACTCCAAACCAGGAACTAGGGAGTAAGACCAACTGTATCTTTTTTATCAGTACCAGGACTGATTTATCTTTTAAATCAGAAAAGAGAAAAAAAGTTACAAACAACAGATACATTTTAACTATTTTGTATATTAATTATGTAGTTACCTTTACTGGTGCTCTTTGTTTCTTTGTATAGATTCAAGTTACTGTCTACTGTCCTTTCATCTTGGCATGAAAGACTGACTTTAGGATTTCTTGTAGGGCAGGTGTGCTAGTGATGAATTATCCCGGTTCCCATTTATCTAGCAATGTCTTAAATTATTCTTTGTTTCTGAAGGATAGTTTTACTGGATACAGAATTCTTGTTTTTTTTTCCTCCCAGCGCTTTGAATATGACATCCTGTTGCCCTCTAGCCTCCTTGGTTTCTGATGAGGAAGGAGTCAGCTGTTAATCTTCTTGGGGATCCCTTGTACTTGATGAGTTACTTTTATCTTGCTTTCAACGTTTTGTCTTTTAGCAGTTAACAATGATGTTTTTCACTTTATCCTACTGGGAAGTTATTTAGCTTTTTGGATATGCAGATTAATGTTTTAGATCAAAGTTGGGAAGTTTGGGGTTTTTAATTTCCTCAGGTAGTCATTCTGCCTGTTTTTGTTCTCTCCTGAGATTCCTATTCTGCGTATTTCGATCTACATGATGGTACACTTTGATACACATTTTATTCATTTGTTTTCTTTTCATCAAACTGGATAATCTCAAGTGACTGATGTTCAGTTTCCCTTTGTTTTGCTTATTCAGATCTGCTTTTAGCTCCACTAGTGATTTTTTTATTTCAGTTATTGTACTTTTCAACTCCACAGTTTCTAGTTGGCTCTTTTTTATACTTGATTCCTCTATTAATCCTCTATTCATTGAGACATTATTTGCTTGTCTTTAGTAATCTAGACATGGTTTTCTTTAGTTCACTGAAAACATTTTTGAAATAGTTGTTGTAAAGTCTTTACTTTGTAAGTCTATTTCTGGACTTCCTCGGGGATATTTTCTATTGACTGCTAATTTTCTGGTGTATGACCTATATTTTGTTTTTGTTGAAACTGGCAGTTTAAGTAGCATGATGTGGCAACTGAAATCATTTGTCCTTCCCTCCCCAGGCTTTTGTTGCTGTTTGTTGATGATGTTTTTGTTGCTGTTGCTTTAGTTACTTTCCTAACTGATGCTTTGAAATTTGTAGTTTTTGTTGTGAATGACAACGGAAGTCTGTGCTGAGTTAGTATAGTGGGCAGATATTTCCTTAAATGATTGCAACCACTCTGTCTCCCAGTCTTTGTTGATTGTCTCTTCATGCATGTTGGGTCACACCTTCAACACATAGCAGGGCAGTGTTTTTACTTTCCACCAAGATTCAGTAAATGCTCCCTGGGTTGTTGCAAACTTTGGTTAATATCCAGTGCTAGTTTACAGCTCTGTTTTGGGTTTCACTTCCTACTTGCACATAGCCTCAAGGTGAGACATTCTTTGTGTGCACAGAGCCTCTGTGAGAGCTTAGGATCTCCTCCAGTCTTTCTGGAGAATGTGTACCATCCTAGGCATGCGCACTGTCCTACTCATATAGCCTTCTAGATTCTCAGGAGCTTCCAGAGTCTGCTATGGGTGTCCTCTCCAGCTTTTTAAGTTTTTTTGGTTAGCTTTGCCACAACTGTTATTCGTCAGGAAACAACTGTGGTGTTAAAACACTGGCCACTGATTGTCTTTGACAAATGCCTTCAGGGGAAAGACTTCCAGCTGTGGTGGAGTCACATCAAAAAAAGACAACCTTTGCAAGTAAGGTTTTTGAGTAAGTGCCGATGGATCAGATAATGGCACTTATCTGAGAATGAGAGCTTGAAAACTTTCTAACCTTGTTCTGACCTCTACAGTGGCCATTAAGTAGCTGATTTGATTTCACTGTGATTGTGGGCAGTTGATTTTCAGGGCTGCCAGCGAACTGGAAGGGAATAGGACATGTTTAAAATCCCACACATCTTGGGGCACCTGGGTGGCTCAGTCGGGTAAGCGTCCGACTTCAGCTCAGGTCATGATCTCAGGGTTTGTGAGTTGGAGCCCCACACCGGGCTCTGCGCTGACAACTCGAGGCCTGGGGCCTGCTTCGGATTCTGTGTCTCCCTCTCTCTCTCTTTCTCGCTTTCTCAAAATAAACATTAAAAAAAATTTTTTTTTAATCCCATACATCTTGCTGTTTTTACCAAGATTCAGGCATTTTTCTTGAATAAACAGTCTCCAGGTTATTATAAGCCTTTGATTAAATTCCAGAATTTCAAAAAAGTTAATTTTGACAACATTTGTCAGTGCTTTCATTGCTTTTTTGGAGGAGAGGATTTTCAGTTTGATTTTGTGGTGATTTCGAAATCTTTTCTGTATCTATAAAAAAATGTTGCTGGGATTTTAATAGGAATTGCATTAAACGTGTATATCAGTTTGGGGAGAATTGAAACCTTTACTTTATTGGGTCTTCCAGTCTTTCAACATGGTATGTCTCCATCTATTTAGATCTTTTATTTCTTCAGTGACCACTGTGTAGTTTTCAGCATGCAAGTTCTCTGTGTTTTGTGAGATTACACCTAAGTATTTTTTTCTCTCCCTTTCTGTTTTTAAAAAATAGAGTCCCTGGGATTTTCTGCATAGGCAATCATGTCATCTACACATGGAGACAGGTTTTTTTTTTGGTTTTTTTTTTTTTTTTTTTTTTTTTCTGATTTGTATGCCTTTTAATTCCTTTCTTGCCTTACTGCACTGGCTAGAACTTCCCGCACTGTGTTGAATAAGAACGGCAAGAGTGGACATCCTTACCTCATTCGTGATCTTAAGAGGAAAGCAGTTTGTTTTTTATCATTAAGTGTATTGTTACTGTAGGTTTTTTTTATAGATTTTTTTAATCAAGTTTGGTAATTTTCACTCTATTCCTATGTTTCTGGGGGTGTTTATCATTGAGTGTTGGATTTTGTTAAGTGCTTTTTTTTTTTTTTTTGGCATTTGTTGATATGATAGTGTTCATGTTCACCTTTAGCATTGCATTACCTTGACCTTGATTTTTTTTTTTTATCATCAAATCAACCTTACATCCATGAAAATCCTTCTTGGTTGTGGTATATAATTTTATAATTGTTGAATTCTGTTGACTAACAGTTAAAGGATTTTTGTGTCTGTGAGGGATATTGCTCTGTAGTTTTCTTTTTGTACCATCTGTTTTTGGTGTCAGAATACTAACTAGCTTTATAAGATAAATTTGGAAGTGTTTCACCTCTTCTGTTTTTGTTTTTGTTTTTTTTTATAGAAGAGACCGAAGAATTGGTGTTAATTCTTTAAACATTCTGAATAATTCTCAAATGACACTATCTGGGTCTTTAAGATTTTGGCGGAGGGAGGGGGGTTAAAATTATGAATTAAATTTAATTAAGAGCTATTCAAATAATCTATTTCATATTTAATGAGTTGTGGTAGTTAGTGTTTTTTGAGGGATTGATCTGTTGTGTTTAAGTTGTCAAATTTGTGCAGAGTTTTTTACTATCCTTTTGATGCCTGTAGTGATACAGTCATACTCCTATTTCATTTCTGATATTGGTAATTTGTGTCTTCTTTTTGGGGAGGAAAGGCAGTCTTGCTAGAAGTTTATTAATTTTATTGGTTTTTGCAAAGAACCAGCTCTTTGCTTCATAGATTTTGTTGTTCTCTTTTTAATTATATTGACGTCTGTTCATATCCTAATTATTTCCTCTTTTCTGCTTGATGTGGGTTTATTTTGCTGTTTTTCCGGGTTCTTGAGGTGAAATCTCAAGATTACTGATTTGAGACTTTTGTGTATGGACTTAATGCTATAAACTTGCCTCTCGTCACTGCTTTAGATGTGTCCACAAATTTTGATACTTTGTATTATTATTTTTGTTTAGTTTGATGTACTTTTTCACTTTTCTTGAGACCACAATTTATTCACCTATTGATGGACATTAAGATTGTTTCTGGTTTGGGGCTATTACCAGTAAAGCTGCCATGAGTATTCTTGTGCAAGTTTTTGTATAAAATATATGCTTTACTTTTCTTTGGTAGTTTCCTAAGAGTAGAATATCATAGGTATATATTTTACTTTTGAAGGAATTAACAACATGTTTTCCAAAATGATTGTAATTTATTGTAGTTGTCATTGATAAAAGTTGACTTTTGATGGCTTGGAATTTTTAAAACATGGTCCTTCACCATAAGTAATTAGAGAGACACTGCTTGAAATGGCCTCCTTTAGATGTAGGTAGCTACAAGGACTGTCCTTGTACAAGATAAAATGGAGTGAGTATAGATGGAGATACAGTGATGGGTTTTAAAGCAGGAATTTTAACTATGCTGTTAATGAAGTGTGAGACAAGGTCATCAGCTGAGTGAGCAGAGGGCCTGCAGCAATAAAGGATTGAGGAAGGTGGAAGACAAGATGTGAAGTCACTTGAGAATGAGCACACATTGATCAGAGAAATGTGATAGGTGTGTCTGGTAGTTTTGAGTTTGTATTTAAGTTTTGTGGCCATCAATTCAAAGTGAGACGCCTTTTTGGAGAGTTTCTTCAATTAGTTCAGCCTTTTGGACAGAGATAGACAGAAGGTATGTAGTTAGGTTTGATAGAGACTATGCTTTTTTTTCGTGGCTCATGTGACATAGGAATGGTGGAGGAACAAGAGGTCTTTGCAGTGGGTCCTGTACTGGGTTGTGGAACCTCAGGAGGTTAAAAAAAGAAATGAAGGGGATGATGGATTGTGAAAAGATAGTAGGGTCACTGCATTACAGGACTCTGTGGGGTCAAAGAATAGTGTGAATAATACCACAGTGAATAAAATGCAGGTAAAGGGGACTGGAAGAACAGGATTGTAGAAATGGTTTTCAGGTGGATGATTTTGGGTGATTTACATGATTTGAAGTATAACCATAGGAGAAGGTAGCTGCAGAGGGGTTTTGGAAAAGATGGTTGAAGTTGAAGTCCAGGAACACAAGGACCAAAGATTGATTTTCTATATATGTGATGGGCATAATGATAGGAAAGCAGTGAGTGGGGAGCTACAATCATCAACGAATGGAGTGATGAAGGTTTTTTGAGGGAGGTAGTTAACACAGCAACAGAGATAAGGGTGGTAAAGCCTGATACCATGGTCTTCAAGGGAATTCCAGTGGGGCTCAGTTAATGGAAGAAATAGTACAATGGGGATTCATGAGGATTAACACCCTCTCCCCACCTCTGAGTCCTGAAGCAGTCTGAAGGATTATGGCAGGAGAAGGTCTAGAGAGGGCTCTAGAAGTGTCTTTCAGGAATAGCCAAGTGTCAGTTGGAACAATAGAGAACATTCACAGAAATTGAAGATGATGAGTATGGGATTAGCATGGAAGTTTCTTGGATGAGAGTGACACATGAATTAGAGTTCAGAAAACTTAGCTGGAAGGGCAGGGATATTGGGCTGCTTCCCAGTTTTTCGTCAGACAAAGACCTCTTGGTACAGATTTCTTTAGTAGTCCAGTGATTTTTGGTAGCTTGGTGGGTCTGTTTTGCTGGGAGTGCAAAGGTTTTGTTAAATTTCTTGTCCCTTTTTCATGGAGCTGGACTGCCTCATGTATTTGGTGATTCTTAATTCTGTACCTGTTAATTCTCATTGCCTTGGACTTCATGGATTTCCAGCCCAACGGTGTGGCTTCTCGTCTCCTTCCTTCTTTTAATCCTATTGGACATTGTGAACTTTAAGGCACAGATATGTCTCTTAATTTTTTCATATATTTCCATCTTCTCCATGTTTGGTATGGAGAGGTGATTTTGGCATATTTCAGTTTGTTATCGTGACGAAGTTAAATTTTTAGAAAGGAAAAAGTTGATACCAACCCAGATGTCCAACAATAGGGAATAGGACAAAATATCCATAGATATTATATCCAATGAACATTACACAGAAACCAAAATTTTGTTTTACCAAGGACATGGGAGAAATGAGAAACTGTTCTCAATACATATTTAGTGGTGTCATTTAATAAAACGTATGTTCTATAGAAAGATGTAAATAAGTAGGTATTAAAATGGAAGTGTTTAAGGACATTGAGATTATAGATGATTTTTATTAAGTTTCTGTTTTCTATATTTTCTATAATGAATATGTTCCTACTTTTATAATGGGGAGGAGGTAAGGGAGTAAATATGACTTGGAAGGAAAGCAAGCTAACAAATTATGTGATATGTTAACCTTAATTACTATAATATGAAATTCTGTTTCTGTAAAAAAAACAATAGGTTGTATACATGTACATGTGTGTGTGTCTTAAAAATCTTAGCTCTAGGTAGGCTTTATATGGTTTTGATAAAAATCAAGCAGATATGATTTTTTGTTTTTGTTTTTTAATAATTTACCCTGAATATAAGTCAGCAAATCTAAACATGTAGATTGACAATTAAAATCTCAAAATATTAATTTCAAGTAATAGTAGTAAATAATTTTGTTGAAAGACAATAGTTAATTTCAATTTAAAATTAAGGGTTACATAATCATAATCATCATTTGTATTCCTGCTTAATTGAAAGTCTGTCATATACCATATAAATGCTGTTTTAATTTCAGTCTTCTGGTGTGTAGTATGCATTGACTTTCTGTCTGTATTTAGAAATCTGCTCATTGGCTTTATAAATATTTTGTTCATTGAGCACATATTTAATGAGTGCTGACTGTAAGCTAAGCTTTGCTCTAGGTACGTAGGATATATTAGTGAACAAATGAAGATAACCCAGGTGGTCTGGTAGGAATAACAGCCCACAACACAATACCTTTTAGTGAAGAAAACACCTGTGTACTTAGATAGTTTGCATTTTAAAGACTGTATTACTATAAAAGTCTTGTAAAGCAGTACTAACCTACTTTTGTTTTATTAGATTGAGGAACTGCAGCAGGCTTTAACAGTAAAACAGAATGAAGAACACGATCGCCAGAGGAGGATAAGTAACACTCGGAAGATGATCGAAGATTTGCAAAATGAACTGAAGACCGCAGAAAACTGTGAGAATCTTCAGCCCCAAATTGATGCCATCACAAATGATTTGAGACGAATTCAAGATGAAAAGGCATTATGTGAAGGCGAGGTGATCGATAAGCGAGGAGAGAAGGAAACCCTAGAGAAGGAGAAAAAGAGTAAGTTTTATTAAACTTAGTGTGAAGAGATGTTTATAAAATGGAGATCTGTTTCTGTTGATGGACTTTCTTCTTCCCCTGGAACCAGGTCTTTACCTGCTCAAATCCCTTTGTTGAGGAATCTCCCCTTGGGTTTTCCAAATTGATGCCTTAATTACTTAGATGTATTATATACCGTGCTTTGCCACTGGCTAACCACTGTCTTATGTCAGATAATGGTGGTTGATTTAATTCTCCAAAAATGCTTTCCTTTATTTTCTTCACAAAGTCCTCCACCATTGTTTATCAGATCAGATTTAAGCTCTTCATAACCTTCCATTAACTTTGCCCCTTCAAACCTGTCCCAAATCATCTTTGCTTTTCTTTCCTGTAGACCATGAAAATAGATTTATAACATGAGTCACATAAAACAGGTCTTAAATTCTATCTGCTCAGTGTATACAACTAAGATCAGTAAAAAAAAACAAAAACCCCTAACTTGGTCTGTTTATCAAAGTACGAGATGTGTGTGGTTAAAAAAAAAAAGAAAAACTAGAACAAAAGTGTGGCCCAACCTCTTTCAAACCTCCAGACCTGCTCTCAGGACAAAGCATGTTTAACTACCTCGGCAGTGTTTTCTAATAGACCTTCATTTATATTTTTATCACGTTCTTGTTTTGCCCTGGCTAGATGAATCAACTTTAGACATTATCTTTTGATGTTTTGTACTTTGGATTTAGATTCCTGGTCATAACATCTCCTGTCCCTATTGTAATTCCTTAAGTGGCATTATTGTATTAATACTAATTACTAATCTTTAACATTGATTATCGGTTAACTATAGTATCTTTAAATCTTTTGTCATTTAACAGTTGTCAGTATTGCTTGAGTGTATACTTTGTCAGCTAAAAATACCGATACTTTCATCCTGTTTACTTTTCACCCTTCTGACACTCTTAAGTTCTCTAATTTGGTCTCTTGAAATTTCTTTCAAGGCTGAAAACATTTTATTGAGCACCATATCAAGTTTTATGGGCTCTGTTTATGGGTTAATTCTAAAAGCTAGAAATATCAAGTATTACTTGTTACTACAACAGTGAAACTTATTCACAGAAGAGCCAGGTAGTACATTTTGATCTGATTTCCTTTTATTGATATTTTTTATTTTATTATTTTTTTAAATGTTTATTTTTGAGAGGGAGTGCAAGCAGGGGAGGATCAGAGAGAGAGGGAGACAGAGGATCTGAAGCAGGCTATGTATGCACAGTTATGCGCTAACAGCAGAGAGACCAATGTGGGGCTTGAATTCGTGATCCACAAGACCATGACCTGAGCTAAAGTCTTATGTTTAACTGACTGAGGCACCCAGGCACCCTGATAGCTTTTTTAAAGGTTTTAGTTTTCCTTCAAAAACAAAAACAAAAACAGAAAAACATTTGCTGTAGCGTTTCCTTAAAAAACAATTGAGGTGCCTGGCTAGCTTAGTCAGAGCATGTGACTCTTGATCTCAGGGTTGTGAGTTCAAGCTCCATGTTGGGTTTGCCGCCTACTTAAAAAACAAAAACAATTAGGCATTCTTGTGAGTTCTGGAGACCCCATCCTCCTCCTTCCACCTAAATGGATTGTTTTCAAAGCCTCCCATGTGTCTGCCATCTGGGATTTGTCACAGATCCTTGTCTGTATTGGATAAAACTATTCCGTGTCTTTTTCTTGCATTGTTCCATTATACATCTTTGGGTAACCTTGTAAGAAGAGATATTTGGAATTTAATTACAGATATCTGGGATTTAATGACAACACCTTCATTTCATGGTCCCCTTTTAACCTGGTTTTGTTGTATATATGACTCTAGGTTGAAAATAATTTTTCTCTCCGAAGTTTGAAGGCCTATTGCAATCACCTCATGTTAGGAAATATAGCGATTTCTTAATCTTCTTTATGTGGCCTATTTGTTTTTGATAGCTTAAAGATCATTTTTTTATCCCAAGTGTTTGGAAATTTGATAATAATTTCTCCAGGGTTTTGCTTTCTCACTGTGTTGGGTACTTGCTGAGTGGTGCTAACTTTGAGATCTAAGATACCCTTTTGTATTATTTAATGCAGGTTTTCAAAGATATACTTTGTTTTCCTTTTTTAGGCGTGGGTGATAATATTGTACGATTTGACAATCTTATGAATCAAAAGGAAGATAAGCTGAGACAGAGATACCGTGACACATATGATGCTGTTTTATGGCTAAGAAATAACCGGGACAAATTTAAGCAAAGGGTCTGTGAACCTATAATGCTCACGGTAAGAAATTTTGTTTGTCTTGGTAGCATCTGTTAGTTTTATTATTGCAATCGTTATAGATTTTTGTTGTTTTAAGAATTCTTAGTTTTATTAACAACATGCTTTTCTATTATCAGACTTGTGGCAGTTGGTAGGCTGCTGAATCCATACCTGAGTTTTCTAAAGGGCCGTTGACCAACAATAGGAAAAGTAGGAAACTTAGCTTATTGACCAGGAATCACTTATAAAATTAGTTTGGTTAGCTAGTTCCTTCTGGCTGTTGTTGTTCTTAGGTTAGATAGCAGGCAATAGATTAAATGCTGCCAAAGGGCTGGAAACTATTGTAAATAACTATGTTGATATGGGGGAACTGATAGAAGACAGAAGAGAGAGAGAATTACCTACAAATATTAGCATTCTGAGAATTCTGAGAATGAAACCAGCATAAACCTTTGATAGCTCTTTTTGATGATCATGGGTCATTAAGAAGAAGGTAAGCTATATTTAGCAAATCATTTAATGAAGTGTGGCTTCATTGGAATTTAGATGGAATGGCTAGGACAATTTCCATCTAAAATATTTAAAATAATAATTTTGGCCGTGGAAAGGGAAAAAGAAAGTAAACACCACAGTCTTTGGTAGTGATATATTAGGTATAATATGAACGTAAAACTTACACCAAAATGACTTAAGGATTGTTTTTGCTGGGTAATTTTTTTTTTTTTTTTTTTTAACTTTAGGAAAGAATGCACTATAGATCCTTGCAGGATTCATGAAAACTTCTATTTTCTGTAATTCGTGTTTGTGTTATCCTTTATTTAAAATCATTTCATGTAGTTTTTTATATCTTAGATTATGTTAGCAAAATTAATATGCATAATACTGTATTCTCTTCTTGCTCAGGTATGTATTATTAGAGTATTTTTGCCAGATCAAGAAGGGAATATCTATTTTGGATGCAGACATTATTGTTTTGATTAATCTGGTAAGGACTGAAAGAAAATATAAGAAAATATTTTGATCCTTAATAAATTATAATGCAAATAATTGTCAACAGATTTTTGTTAAAATGTCAACCTCAAAATTATAATTCACAACGTTAGTAAATTTGCCATCCTTCTATCATTTCATCTCCTATCAGTAGCCTGTCACCAAGAGGGATTACTAGCAGGCATATATTTACATTACAAATTACATTCGAATCTTTGAGATGAAAAGATCTACCCTTTTTTTTATCCTTTCTGAAATAACCCTTCACCTTTCCTACCACCTTCTTCCAACTGTGTTTCTCCCCTAGCCCCATCTGGATACACCTTACCTAACCCTCCAATATCTAGTTGAAATGTCATCAAGGTAGGCAAGTTAACAATATATCAACTTAAAATTTTAGTCCTATAAGTTGTCAACTAGCAGTCCATTTCCAGGAGTTATTTCTGACCATTCCAATCTACAATGGGAGAAGTGTGCAAAGATTTGTTTATAGTTCTGTTCCTCACAGCAGTGTTTATAATACTGTAATGGTGGTGGGACAGAGAATGAAATTCCCAAAGCTGTTGTTTAGTCATGCAAATTATTGTACATCAGTTGAATGGAATACTATGCAGCCATTAAAAATGTCGTTCTAGGTCTCTTGATATAAAAGGACATTTATGACTTATTAATGAATTATAAAGCAGGTTATAAGATAGGATGTATAGAAAGATTTTATTTTTTTAATGTTTACTTGTTTTTGAGAGAGAGAGAAAGACAGAGCTTGAACTGGGGAGGGGCAGAGAGAGAGAGAGGGAGGAGACATAGAATCTGAAGCACACTCCAGCTTCTGAGCTGTCAGTATAGAGCCCAATGAGGGGCTCAAGCCCACCAGCCCCGAGATCATGACCTGAGCTGAAGTCAGATACTTAACTGACTGAGCCACGCAGGCACCCTGAAAAAGAGTGCATTTTAAAGAGCTGAAACACAAGTCTGCCATCAGCCACCACATCACCTTGGAGTGCTGTGCCTCCTCTGTCTACCTCTCTGTGTCTTTACTACGTCGCAAAGACGTGGCCTTGAAGAACTTAGCCAGGTATCTTCTTTACCAAAGAAGCTAGTGACAACGTGATGAAATCTTCCTTCAGGATGTCATGAGGCTAGAATGAGTGCAATGCAGTTTGCATTCTACCTGGGGAGAAACGTGTGACTTAGTCACTCCTGGAAGTGCCCCAACTGGGCGGGGATAGAAATAACCCCCCACCTGTGTGACTTAATTTTGATACTCACTGTCTCAATGAACAAGTGAAATTCTTCAAAGAAATCAATGACCACGTAACCAACTCACACAAGACGGAGGCCCAAAGATGTGACATCTGTTACAGGAGAGAGTGATAAGGAGAGCTGAGTCTTAGGCTGGCTTATCCACAACTATTTTAAAAAGGTGACTTCCAGCAGTCATATTGGGGTTACTTTAACACTTTCTAAAAGTTATAGCTAACGCCCACTTAAATTTTCTTTCATTTATACCATTCCTTCTAATGAAGTAATTTGGTACCAAAAAATATTGTGAAACAGTAAACACTAACTTGGTATAGTGTCTATGTCCTGGTGATGGTATTAATTTTTTTGTTCGTCTATCAGTTTTCCCATTCTTATGCTAATTGATATTTTATAATTTAAAATACTAGTATTTGCCAACATTTACATGATAAGCATTGCACTAAATTTTTTATTCTGTCTTAATCCTTTTATTCCTGAGATACAGACTATTTTGCTATACCCATTTTGGTAAAAAACTAAAATTTTCAGAAATTTAAGTTGTACCTGATTTGAAGCAACATCTGTCTGACCCCAGAGACTTAGCTCTTAACTAGTATGCTATATTTTATATATAGTACATATACTTTTTCTTTCATAAATCTTTATTTTTTCAAGTACACTGATTTCCATCTGCTGAAGGTAATCTATCCCAGCTCCCAAAATTCCATAGATAGCACTTTTTATGCATCTGTTATAGAGCTTTATCTTGTGTTCTGCTTTTCAACATACTTACCATCTGCAAAAAATAATAGCGTAGTCTTTTTGAAACAATCTGTTTTCTTGACCAATCTTAGTATTTTCCATAGCATTGAGTGTCACATGCAGAAGTGCCTGATTTGTTAATATTTTAAAAATAAATCTTAAAGTTTCTGTTCTGGTGGTACAAGCCTAGGATTTCTCTTGCAAACACTGTTAAAATTCATTCAGAGCAAGTTTTTTTTTTTTTCATTGTGTTTTTGAACTGATTGGTTATTGCCGTGTATAGTATGAATTCCTCTTGAAGATTAAGAAGAAAAATACTAAAAGTGTGGGGATAGAGGAGAAATGTTTATACTCTTAGATTACAATCTAAGCCTATTTCAGAGGTTTTTAATGAGTGGACTAGAAAGGAACTTCATTATTTCTTGAATAGTATCAAATTGATAAGCTTCAGGTACTCATTCGTGTGTTGGCTTTTGTTTTACTATGTATTGAATGTTTCTGGGTACTAACTTATAGAGGTGTTGAAATGTTGTCTCAGTACAAAGTGTTTTTCATTTTTTTCCCTGAAGTATTTAATCTGATTAAATACATCTAAGTAAAACTAATGTTCTTGCAATCAGTTTGGATTTCATGAAAATCAACTTATATTTTCTTTTCATTTTGTTTAGATCAATATGAAAGATAATAAAAATGCCAAATATATTGAAAATCATATTTCATCAAATGACTTAAGAGCTTTTGTATTTGAAAGTCAAGAAGATATGGAGGTTTTCCTCAAAGAGGCAAGTAACCATCATAATACTTTGATTCATCTGGTGCTTACCCTCTAGTGCTTACGTTTTTAAATTCAAACTACAACAAAAATAGTGACTAATACCAGCAGTAACTCTTGTGTAAAATCATTCAATTTTGTTAATTTCTTTTTTAATCTGTGTCATTACTGGGGAATGAATTTGTTTTGCAAGAGAAAAAACAGCCCATAATTCCACCTGAAACGTGTTTTGAAGTTATTTGGAATTCGTAAAAATAATTCTGTCACACTCTTTTAAGAGAAAAAAATGTAATGAAGGGCCTTTGGCCTTAGAAATTCTTTTTGGAAATGTATTGGAATGAACTCGGTTTTTCTTTGGCGGTGAGCATGGGAATCAATATGTTGTTGCTTTCAATAAAACCTCTTCAAAAAGGATGAGAATTCTGTATCTGGCTACAGAAACACCACTGAGAATCTAAGGCACTAAAAGGCAATGTGGATGACTTAGTAGTTAGAAGCATAGACCTACATACAGGTAGGTTGCCAAGATTTGAAATCTGGCTTTGCTACTAAATTGGTCAAGTTTCCTGTATGTTTTATGCCATAATTTCCTCATCTGTAAAATGCAGATCCATTATCTACAAGATGGTTGTGAGGATTAATTCTATTAATAAATGGAAAAGTATTTAGAACAGTGCTTGCAAATATTTTTATTATATATGGGTATCTATAAGTAATTTTTTTAGTGTTTATTTTTGAAAGAGAGAGAGAGTGCAAGCAGGGGAGGGGTAGAAAGACGGGGAGACAGAGAATCTGAAGCAGGCTCCAGGCTCCCAACTGTCACCACAGAGCCTGACATGGGGCTCGAACTCGCAAGATGTGAAATGACCTGAGCCGAAGTCAGATGCTTAACTGCCTGAGCCACCCGGGTTATGGTTATCTATAAAACATATATTGTTAGCTGTTATTTGCTATGGTAAGATTTCTTTCCTTTTACATACACCTTCTGCTTCTTTTAAAAGCCCTAAAGATTATGTTTAGATTTTGTTTTGGTTAAACTTTCGCTACAAGTGTGAGCGAGGACAGGATCCTGAATCAGCTGCAGTGGTCCTCTATTTGTGTGGTACACTAGTGATTGGAAAGAATCCCTTACTTTCTTTGGCTTTTATCGAAGTGCCCTCCTGGTTTGGGAGTTGGCAGGGAATGGGAATATATGGTAACTGGATGAGAAGTTGCATGTATCAAATTATAGAATGGACTCCCAGAATTCTTTAAGCTTAACCAGTGAGTTTTTGGTCCAGTGTGAGAAGTAGGGCATTTGGATTACAAGTGGAGGACACACTGCAAAGGGCATTCCGTCGGGTGTAATTAGATGCTTTCTGTTGGAAATGACCAGCTTAGCCTACACTGAATACCTTTTTTGAGTCAAAAACTCAATGCTTCGTCTGTGCTAAGGATTTGAATCTCATATCGATAATGTAACGTGGGTTCCTAAAACTTTGACCTGTATTTTTGTGTGTGTGCTGTGATAATTAACTTTCCATAACTTCTCCTCAACAGGACCAGAACTCCCTCATACATGTATGACTTTGTATTTTAAGTTGTGAAATGTATTTAACTGCCTCCTGTACTCATATCTACTAGAGTACCATTTCCAATACTGTGTATAAGTATTATGTCTGCTATACATCTATCATAGACACCCTTTATCAGGTTAAGGAAGTTTCCTTCTATTTCTAGTTTGCTGAGAATTTTTTATCCTATTTTTCTGTATCTGCTGGGATGGTCATATGGCTTTTGTACTTTAGTCCATTGATATAATTAGATTGAGTTTTGAATGTTACATCTAGAATTTCTGGGATAAACTCTACTTGGTCAGGTGTACTATTCTTACATTAATGGATTCGGTGTACTAATATTTTGTAGAGGCTTTTTGCATATGTATTCATGAGGGATATTGTTTTTGTCAGGTGTTGGTGTCAGGATTATGCTGGAATCATAAAAAGGATTTGGGAAATGCCTGTTCCATTCTTCCTGTGTCTGAATGAGTTTTAGTATTACTGCTTATCTGTTAGAGCATATCTCTTTCACTATTTTCACTGATAAACTCTTTGTTTAAAAACATGGAAGTGTAATAATCACTTTCACACCAAAAAATTCTTGTAAGTACCATTAAAGGGGCACCTGAGTGGCTCGGTCAGTTAAGCCTCTGACTCTTGGTTTCTGCTCAGGTCATGATCTTGCGGTTCATGAGTTCAAGCCCTGTATCAGGCTCTGCACTGACAGTGCAGAGCCTGCTTAGGATTCTCTCTCTCTCTGCCCTTCCCATGCTCACTCTCTTAAAATAAATAAACTTAAAAAAAAAAAAAAAGTAAGTACCATTAAATATCCAGCTTCTGATCATCCCATGGATGCCAGGAGGAATGTAACTTAAAAAATCATTTTGATTGATAGTATATGGTAATTAAAATATTTTCTTTTCCTTATATTCAGATTCGTGACAATAAAAAATTAAGAGTAAATGCTGTTATTGCTCCCAAGAGTTCATATGCAGATAAAGCCCCTTCAAGATCTCTGAATGACCTCAAGTAAGTCTTAAAAATATTATTAGAACTAACCTGTTACTTTGAATATTGAATAACCATGTTCAGCTCTTATATATATTTTAATTATCTCTCACATAAATATGGATGTTATAGGCTGTATTATTCCTTTTTAGGATCTCTACTTAAGTCTAAAATAAGGAAATATCTAAGAACAGACAAACCATGGAATACTTACTATATGATGGTGATGTTTCAAATCAGTGCAATAATATTGGACTGTTTACTAAAAGATCCTAAAATAGTTGGTTAGGTATTGGGAAAATAAAACAAATCATCACTTCATAACGCAGAAATAATTCCAGAAGGACTAAATGGAAAATTTGCAATTATAGAACAGCTATAAGTAATTAACTCTGGATGTAAGTAGACATTCTAAATGTAAACACAATGGAAGAAACAAAAAAGATTAAAATAGTTTGTAATCATGAATATATTAATAAACTTTTCTGACAAGTCTTAATCACTTAAGTGATTTTAAAAGACACCAAGAAAAACTTTTTCTGTACTATCATTAAATTACATTTTGTTTATTTGCCACTTGTCGACTGTCAGATTTCTGTAAATGATTTTTAAGAAGAAAAATCTAAGAAGTGCTTTTCGTTTCAGACAGTATGGGTTTTTCTCTTACTTGCGAGAGTTATTTGATGCACCTGATCCCGTCATGAGCTTTCTTTGCTGCCATTATCATATTCATGAAGTTCCTGTAGGAACTGAAAGGACCAGAGAAAAAATTGAACGGGTAAGGAAGTACTGAATCAGTACCCAAACCTTGTTTTGTTCAAACTTCTTGGGGCACCTGGGTGGCTCAGTTGGTTAAGCGTCCGACTTGGGCTCAGGTCACGATCTTGCTGTTCGTGAGTTTGAGCCCCGTGTTGGGCTCTGTGCTGACAGCTCGGAGCCTGGAGCCTGCTTCCGATTCTCTGTCTCCCTCGCTCTCTGCCCCTCCCCCATGTGTGCATGCTCTCACGCGCTCTCTTTCTCTCTCAAAAATAAATATTAAAAAAAAAATTAAAAAAAAAAAAAACTTCTTAGCATATTCAAGAAGTAGGTCATTCTGTTGTTTTTAACCACACAGAAATTCTTTGTATTTACATTTTTAATACAACACAAAACATTTTTAATAAAACAGAAAACTGTTGACTAATACTTCATGACAGATGTGATGTGGAGGCCCCTAGAGTAAATACTCTAGATCTGTATTTATTGAAGAAAGCTGAGGCCTGTAAAGAGACACCTGTCACTCTTACCTCATTTTTTCCCTGCTTGACAAACCTATGTTGAGACATTATATTAATGGTTTTGTCATTTAAGTTCTTGTATTCTAGATTATTTTTCAGATAAATTACACTTTAGGATGATAGGCTGGGATAGAGAACTGTTTCAGTAAGCCCTTTCTTTCTTTAAGCTGCTGCTTAAGATTATTTCATATATGAGGGTCGCCTGGGTGGCTCAGTCAGTTAAGCATCTGACTCCTGATTTTGGCTCAGGTCATGAGCTCACGGTTTGTGAGTTCAAGTTCCACATTGCCCTCTGCTCTGTCAGTACACAGAACCTGCTTGGGCATCTCTGTCTACTCTCTCTGTGTCCCTCCCCAACTCGTTCTGTCTCTCTCTCACAAAACTAAATAAACTTAAAAAAAATATTATCTTCTATATGAATGACCTCCATTTTAGGATCTCATTTTCCTGGCTAGCATAGCACACAAACTCATAGCTCCCATATTCTGCTAATGCTGCTGGGAGTTCTCTACTCCTCATATAAATCTCCAAGACTCCAAAATACATTCATTGCTTCTGTTACAGACAGAAACAGGAGAGAAATCTCTTCATCCAAAACAGGTTTTTTTCATAACACCAGGTTGCATATTTTTGCTTGTAAGTATCTAGGACCCAGTTAGAGACCTAACTACTATTTGTTACATTGGGTTTATTTAAAAATATGTTTTAAAATTTTAACACTTCATGTACCAGTATCCCTAGGACAATTTATTTGTAATATAGGGACTCTGTACTTTACTGACAGCAGATAAGAAATGAAGGCTCATTACCAATGCATTTTGCCAGGGGGCAGGGACACCCCACCAAGCTAATTATAGTAAGTTGCCCGTGTCTTTGGTTAAAAATTACATCCTGGGAAGTATTTGGGGAAATGAATACTAGAACTCTGCATGTGGGTACACCTCTTTTCTATCTTATGAAAACAGGATAAGACCATACATGGAATTTTTCTAATTTCCAGGACTCTCCCCTTTGGTTAAAGGATCTCCTGCCAGCCTTAACTCAGGATGTCCTTTTTGCTGGGAGTGCCCTTCCCTCACCATCTCTATCAATTTAAATTCATTAGAACTAGAGTAGGCTAACTTCTTCTAGGCTTTCCTTTCATTCCAGAGTATTCAGCGGTTTATAGATGCCACGTTATACCTTGTTGAACTAAGTGTGCTTAAGTATGTCTTATTTCTTTACTTAGACTATAAACTTCTGGTTAGAAGCAAGCCACAAGAGTATTGGTGGTGAGGCTGCAGAGATCTGAAAAAACTGTACTACTATTCTTAACTAATATACAGAAATATAGTAACATTTTTGTGTTTAGAACGTGCTTTAGTTTACGAAACTTTTTGTATAAGTTCTTGAGAGACAAGATCTCCAAAAAATGCAAAGAAAAAGTTTGAAGTAAAGTGTTTCCATTTAAGTATTCTTCCAAATATACAGGAATTGAATATGATCATGTGTCTCTGAACAGAACTGAGGGAAGGTGAGAGTAAATGATTTACTTGAGCTCCCCACAGTTTTGTCTCTCGGGCAGCTGGTTCCTTGTATCTCCTCCATAGACCCAGCAAAACTCCAAAAGGACACTTACATAGGAGAGATTGTAAAGTCAGGTAGAAACGTAGCCACCTTTGCTACAGATGTTTTGGTTTTCTCCCTTCTCTCTTCTTCAGTGTTTTCCATAATAATAATCTGAAGTGTATCAGCCACCTTTTTAGAGATGTACCTGGATAAGTTTAAAAAAAAAAAAAAAAAAGAAAAGAAAATATATTTTGATCTTCTAAAATGGACTTGGTCTGTGTTTTCAATGGTTTAATCCTTTTAAAAATATTTAATTACTATTACATGTGCACTAATACTTGTTTGACATTGTTTGACAGGTAATACAAGAAACCCGGTTAAAACAAATGTACACAGCAGAAGAAAAGTACGTAGTGAAAACTTCCTTTTATTCAAACAAAGTTATTTCTAGCAACACATCCCTGAAAGTAGCCCAGTTTCTCACAGTCACCGTGGACCTAGAGCAAAGAAGACACTTAGAAGAACAGCTAAAGGTTGGTTATTTTGAGTACTGTATTAGAAAATATAAACTGGATTTGTAATACTTTAAGTAGATCTGTTTTTAAAATAATTTTTAATATCTCGTAGGAAATTAATAGAAAACTGCAAGCCGTGGAAGCAGGGCTGATTGCCCTGTATGAGAGAAACAAGCATCTAGAACACAAAGACAATGAACTTAGACAGAAGAAGAAGGAGCTTCTTGAAAGGAAAACCAAGAAAAGACAACTGGAGCAAAAAATTAGTTCCAAACTAGGAAGGTACCATTCAGCCCCTTTGGGTAGAGGGGGCGGGCACAAAGCACTGCGAGGCTATTAGGAGTTACATAGGCATACCTCGTTTTATTGCGCTTTGCAGATACTGCGTTGTTTTCTTTCGTTTTGTTTACAAATTGAAGGTCTGGCAACCCTGTGTCAAGCAAGTCTGTTGGCACCATTTTTCCAGTAGCTTTTGTTTATGTTGTGCCTCTGTGTCACATTTTGGCGATTCTCACATTATTTCAAACTATTTGATTATGTGTTGTGATCTGTGATCAGTGATTAGGACTCTGAAATCTCAGATAACTTAGCATTCTTAAGCAGCAAAGTATTCTTTAATTAAGGTACGTACATTGTTTTTAGATACAACGCTGTGGCCCACTAAATAGACTATAGCATAGTGTAAGCATGACTCTTACACGCATTGGGAAACCACAAAATTCTTTTGACCTGCTTTATTGCAGTGGTCTGGAACCAAATCTGCAATATTTCTGAGGTATGCCTGTACCCTGTAAGGCTGATGCAATTCCCAAAAACACGTTTTGTAATAATTTCCCTCAAACTTTAATCCTACTGCCCAAAATAAAATTGTAGGCAAAGGTTGGTGAATTTTAAGTGCTGTTCTTCTGTCCTTTGATCAACTGTTTTGACCGCTGGACCTCTTCCCATGCTTAAAAGTTATTGAGGACCCTGAGGAAGTTTCACTTATATATCTAGTGATATTTATACCACATTAGTAATTAAAACAGAATGTTTAAAATATTTATGAAAACCACTGTTTTTCAAACAAAATACATTTAGCAAGAAGAGTGGCATTGTTTTACATTTTTATCAACCTCTTTTGATAAAGTTACTTGTTTATTTCATATCTGCTTTTACTTTCAGTCTATTGTGAGAGGTTGATTTGAAGTAGATTGATAGAATTTTCAGATAGTTACCTATATCGTCTTGTTTAATATTGCATCAAAACCTGCCAAGATTGTGGTTTGTTAAAGTTCATTTGCACTGTGGAGTCTGCAATTAGTGAGGTAGATTATTCTTATGTTAAAACTCATTGTATTGTAACTGGGTCTTTTACCCAGTGATCTTGTTCCATCATGCATTGGTCATTTATAGGTCTCTCAAATATTGACATTTCATTGTGTAAAGAAAATAATTATGTTAATTTCCTATCCCATCAGAAGGATCTTTAAGAATTGGGAAGCTATCAAGCTTACAGTGGTAGCTGTCAAGCTTACAGTAGATTTTCCAAATTCTACTTTTCACTTGAAAGTTGAATTTTATCATTGGGGGCAAATTTTATCAGTTTTTTTTCTTGAAGTGATAGGCTCACTTCATTCACTTTGGGTTGGGAGGAACAGTCTGCCAGATACCTGAGTCTAACCATAGTTTGTCTGTTATTCTTTCAAGAAAAACTGGTATTTCATGAAAAAAGTAGTCTAGCTCCCAACTCAGTCACACAAATGCTTTTCCTTGAGGCCGCCATCATACTTTGGTATACATTAGAAGTACTGTGTACTCTATACTTCATCACGCTATTATAAAGGTGTATGTAGTCAGTTACCATGGGGAGGTGGTTCAAGATGGCAGCATAGGGAGATACTGAATTCCCCCCCTGCCACAGACACAGCACATCAACTGCTACATATGAAACAGTTTGCTCTGAAAAAGATCAGATAACTAGCTGAACTGCTCTTCTGTAACAAGGGATGTAAGGTCCACATCAAGGCGGGTAGGAACTAGAGATAGGGTCTCACTCAAAACCCCGCCCCTAGTGTGGTGACCAATACTCGGGTAGTGTTGTGATCCATATCACAAATATGGAGCTCTTCCCTGAGGAGTTTATGCCTACAGCAGGCACCCCAACCCTTGGGACCTGCACCAGAGAGATGAGTCCCCAAAACATCTGGCTTTGGAAACCAAGGGGGCTTATATCTAGGAGAAAGGTACAGCAGTAGAGAATACAGGTTCTGCTCTTAAAGAGCTTATTCAAAGACTACAGGACCCTGGGCAAAGTAACTGTTTGAAAAGTAGTCAGACCATATGTGAAGGAGATTCATTTGCTAATCTTAAAGTATCCACCCAAGAGGCAGGAGCCTAATGGAAATTCCTCCTGGGACAGAGGCACTGGTGGGCACCATTTTTGCACTCTGCCTGTAATCTGCTGGCACTGGTCGGTGTATGTCATGCCCACATCCCCGCCAGAGCTGGGTGGCCAAGGTTCTGAAATGATCAGAGAGAGTTCTTGGCAAGTTACTATCCCATGGCCCTGCATAGACAGCAATCAGAAACACTCTCCAGTCTTCCTGTGGAGAAGACCCCTTCGTCCTAGAACCACAGCTTCAGGGGCTCCAGGACTACCACACATCTAGAGGCTACAGAATTGTCCTCAGGCAACATGGTCTAGGAGATGTCATCTCTGTCATACAGTGTGTTGGCCTTGCCACAGCCCATCAGTACCTCCGAGAAAGGGCTCCTCTGGAGCCCTCATTTTTGCAGCAGTTTCCGAGGAGACCCCTCCAGATTGTGTGGTGTGTAAGCCAACAGGGTTTATGGTTGTGGTCCCGTAGGACTCTCTCTATATATATTTGCATAGCTTAAAAGCTGCTGCCTGAAGTTCTGGCTTCTATTCTAGCTTCTGTTCAGCCCGAAACTAGGGGCAGACTGCGATCCCATCCTCTGGAACACTCACAGCGCTTGGCAGTCCCTCAGCAACTGGGCTGTATCGAGGATAAATCAGGCTGCTTAGACCACAAAGGTTCATGTGACAACCAAGAGCTAAGCACAGTTGAATGACAGGGTTCATCTCCATGAGGCCAGTTCAAGACTTGTTGAAGCTTGAGAGGGTTGAAGGTTGTTTCATCTGCTGCTTAGAAATCAACACAGGACCAAAAAAGAAAAAAAAAAAAAAAGAAATCAACACAGGATCAAGCCAAATGAAGAGACGAAAGAGTGTGTTCCAAATGAAAGAACAAGATAAAACACCAGAACAAGAACCATTATGAAATGGTGATAGTTTACCTAAAAAAGAATTCAAAGTAATGGTCCTAAAACAAGAGGAATGAATACAGCAAGAACTTCGCTAAGGAGAAATACAAATAAAGTCCCACACAGACTTCACAATGCTGACGAACACAGTAACTGAAACAAAAAATACACTGGAGGGATTCCAGCAACAGACTAGATGAAGCAGAAGAAAAATCAGTAATGTGGGAGACAAGGTAGTAGAATTCACCCAAAAACAATAGCAAAAAAGAAATAATTTTAAAAAGTAAAAATAGCTTAAGGGACAACATCAAGCAGAGTAACTTTTGCATTATATGAGTCCCAGAAGCATAAAGAGAGAAAAGAGCAGAAAAACATATTTGAAGAAATAAATAACTGAGAAGTTCCCTAACCTCAGGAAGGAATAGACATCCAGATCCAGGAAGCCCAGAGAGTTCCACATGAGCACAAGAGGAAATCTCTTCTGCAGAAGAGCATTGATTTTTTTTTTTTTTTAATTGAAAACAAATCACTTTACAGTCAGATGCCAGTGACATTTGACAGTACTGGAAACCTGCATTCCTCAGTAGTGAAGAATTTACACAATGTTCAAGGCTCTTGGTGTTTCATTTTCAAGCATCCCTGATAGATGGGAGCATATTATTTGTGTCTGAGAGTATGTAACTTCATCACTTTAATGTGTACCATCTGATGTTATGAATCAAAGTATTTTATCTCAGAGAGGGAACGTTCACTGGTTTATAAAATACTCTGTACCCATCTGCTTGAAAGTGATTCATTAATGCCTGAATATTTAAAATCAGTTAGAATTCTCTTTTCATATGCTTTGAGGAACAGTAGACCCAAAGGAGTAATACACTTATGAATATGTGGAATTTATAGGAAATTTCAAATCATTAAACACTTCACCACGGAAGGGTTTTGAAGGAACTATACAAGCTGTCATAGGCCTTATGATGATTGAGATTGTATTGTAGCTACTGTCAGATGAGCTACACCTCAGTTCATCAAGGATATGTACTGTTGAAGAGCCTAATGAAGAGTTTTAGACATCTAGACGTAGTTTAGAATTCTATTTCTAGGTTACAAGGAATTACCTGTGATAGAGCATTTGCCATTTGAAGTTCTCTGGACATCAGGGTAGGATTACATCATGTGGATGGTCTAGAACATTTGGCAAAAATGTCATGAGCACTTAATGCAGTCTGGGAAAGGCAAGTCATGTGGCTATAGCTCACTGATCAAAGGTCCACAGTGGATTTGGCTTCACAGTCATCATATCGTTTATCATCAGTGAAATTCAAGGCCAGAGTTTGTTGTTGGTAGTCACACCATAGTAAATTAACTCAGTAGGTGGGACTGGAAGATGAGTACTTGGCATTGAAGAGTCTCTTTCTGAGACAACTGCTGACAAAGGCCAAGATTCTGGGTCTGATAATCCTATAGACCCAGTCTCAACGAAGTATTGGAAAGGTGTGATCATAGCCCAGCCCCTTCTGCTTCCTTCCAGAGTTCAAGAAAATTATCTCACGCAGCAGTCTCAGACCATTCCTCAACACCAACCAAGACCCAGCAGATAGTTGCACTCCTCCCAGACAGTATGTACTAGCTCCTAAAAAGATGACACAAAGGAGGTGATTGTTTAGTCCATAAATTCCCCATCTGTTGTTCAGTCATTAATACAGCTTGATGTCTCAAGCTGCACCTGTACCAGTTCCTTAAAACATGTCTCAGTGTCAGTTTTTAGCTCAGTTATGAGCCATGCAGCATCTAGAGAGACCAATCAGAGCAACAGACTTGGATGATAGAGGCAAATATTCATCAGCCAGAAGAAGATATAAGAAAAAAATTCAAGAACAGCTTCAAATGGTCCATGGTTAAGGGCTGAAGATTTTTTTTTTTTTAATTTTTAATTTTAGAGAGTGAGCAGGGGAGAGGTATAAGGGAGAGAGAGAATCTTAAGCAGGCTTCACATTAAGTGCAGAGCCCGAGGCGGGGGTCAGTCCCACAACACTGGGACCACGACCTGAGCCAAAATCAAGAGCAGAACACTCGACCAAATGAGCCACCCAGGCGCCCCAAGGGCTGCAGTTTTTTTTTTGTTTGTTTGTTTTAAAGTGATCAGCCCCTGGGTTGAATATTGATTCTGTTCAGCTTTCTTCTGAATTCATCTAACATCTTGCAACTTGTATCTATAAATATTAATGACCAGGTTGTTTAACCAAAATCAAAGTGGAATGAATACTGGACACATTGGCTCCACTCTGCATAGGACACGACAGCAGCCTTTAAAAAGTACATCGTCAGAGTCAACAGAATATACTGAGCTGGCACAGACCGTAAACACCTCTTTCCAGTCACAGCACTCTTACAGCCCCACTGTATGGACACTATTATGATTTCGTAGCTAGAAGCATGGTCCCCATTCCACCTAGTATGCCACAAAACCGTACCCAGAGTGCTGCAGTAACTGCATTCACTCAGGACAGACAAGATTTTCTCAAGGTCAGCAGTTTGTGATTAGAGATTAAATTACTAACTGCTCCTGTAGCTTATGGGGCCATCTTGGTACCTAGCACTATGCTTACGGGTCATGTGGTGACTGCCTGCCCTACTTTGGCTACACAGCAGCAGCCGCAGCCACAGACTTTGTCAGTCATGCAGCACAGTTCCCAGGAATCTCCGGCTCAGCTCACCCAACTACTGCAGCAGTTTTTACAGACTTGAAGGATCCTCAGGGAGCATCCTTGAAATCAGCATATCCTCTCTGCTGCTTTTCCACTACAACAGAGCACTTTCCCCACGATCACATTACCAGCAATACCAGTCTCAGCAACAGCAATATCTGAGTCGGCACAGGACTGACAGTTTGACCTGTTCTTCTAAGGTTCACCCACAGTAGCACATATGCCTCTTCTGACCTCCAGGAAGGAGGGGATTGGCCATGAAGAGTTGCTCAGATGGTCTGAAGCTAGGAGAAGTCCTGGCAGCTTCACAAGAAGCAGTGTTGAATGTTCTAGTTCCTGGAATTAGTTAGCAGGGAAAATGCTGCCTATTGCTCCAAATTCACATTAAATACCAGCCAACAGGAGATGATCTTGGGGCCATAGCCAATTCTGACAGTGTTCTACTTGCCCATCTATTTTTCGATGGAGAAAAGTGCATTGCCAAATGTCAAGCTCAGCTGTGAAACATGATCTTCAGTCATCAGAAAGGCACCAACAATATTAGTAATTTAGTGGTTCTGTGCCTGTTTTCAGGTGTTAGAGGACACATCACTGTCATGTTTGGTTTGCTTACAATAATGCCATGAAGGTAGTCTAGTAGACTCAGTAGGCCCTTTCTCTCTCCCTCTCCTTTTCCAGATAAGGATAGAACAGTAATTAGTGTCAGAAATTATAGTAAGGACTGTATATGACAAGTGTATAGCTAACCTCATATTCAACAGTGAAAAGCTAAAGTCTTTTCCTTTAATATCAGGATCAAGGCCAGGAGGCCCACTCTGTGCACTTTTATTCAGCATAGTATTAGAAGTGCTCGGGGCACCTGGGTAACTCAGTCGGTTAAGCATCAGACTCTTGATTTTAGCTCAGGTCATGATCTCACGGTTGTGAGATTGAGCCCCACGTTGGGCACTGCGTTGAATGTGGAGCCTGCTTGAGATTCTCTGCCTCTCTCCCCCTCCTGTGCTCTCTAAAAAAAAAAAAAAAAAAATCTGTCCCTCTGCTTGAAAAAAAGCAAGCAAGCCTAGCTAGAGCAATTAGGCAAGAGAGAAAAAGCAAAAGAAGTAAAACTGTCACTATTTGTGAGTGACAGGATTTTACATAGAAAACCCTAAACCTTTCTCTACCAAAACAAACTGGTAGAACTAATCAACAACTTCGATAAAGTTGCAGGGTACAAAATCACCATACAAAAATCTGTTGTATTTTTATATACTAACAAGGTACTCTGAAAGGTGAATTAAGAAAACAGTCCCAGGGCACCTGGGTGGCTCAGTCGGTTAAGCGTCTTGACTTCAGCTCAGGTCATGATCTCATGGTTGGTGGGTTCGAGCCCTGCATACTGACAGCTATGAGCCTGGAGCCTGCTTCAGATTCTGTGTCTCCCTCTCTGCCCCTTCCCCGCTCACAGTGTGTCTCTCTTTCAAATATAGGTAACAAAAAACATTAAAAATTAAAAAAAAAAAAAAGAAAAAAACAGCCCCATTTACAAAAGGAAATGAAAACGCAAATGCAAAGGAGTAACTTTGATCAATGAGGTAGAAGACCTGTATAGTGAACACTGTAACACATTGAGGAAATAAACTGAATAGGACATAAATAATTAGTAATTATTATTAGTATTATTAGTAATTCTGTGCTCATGGATCAGAAGATTGTTTAAATGTCCATATTTCCCATAGCCATCTGTAGATTCAGTGCAAGTCCCATTCATTTCCAAATTCCAGTGGCATTTTTCAGAATTAGAACAACTCCTAAAAATTTTGGGGACCATAAAAGATACCAAATAACTAAAGCAATCTTAAGAAAAAATAAACCTGAAGGCATGACATTCCCTGATTTCAAATTATATCACAAAGCTATATTAAAACAGTTAGGGTATTGACATAAATACACATAGATCATTACAACAGAAGAGAGAGCCCAGAAATAAACCCATGTATCTATGGTCAATTAATTTGTGACAAAAGAGGTAAGAATATACAATGAGGAAAGGGTAGTCTCTTCAATACATGGTGCTGGGAAAACTGGACCACTCTCTTACACCATGCAGAAAAATCAACTTAAAATGAGTTAGAGACTTGGATGTAAGACCAGAAATCATAAAGCTCCTGGAAAATGACAGGCAGTAAGTTCCTTGACATGGATGGATGTTGGCAGTAATTATTTTGGAATCAACTTCAAAGGCCTTGGCAACAAAGCGAAAATAAACAAATGGGACTGTATCAAACTAAAAAGCTTCTGCACGGTAAAGGAAACCATCGACACACCAAGAAAGCAACCTATGGAATGGGAGAAGATACTTGCAAATCATATATTGGATAAGGGTTTAATATCTAAAATCTGTAAAGAACTCATTCAAGTCAATAGCAAAAAAAACCAATCTATAACAGATGGGCAGAGGATCTGAATAGACATTTTTTCAAAGACCTACAGATGACCAAGAGGCACATGAGTTAAAAATAGAACTACCATACGATCCCGTAATTCCACTTCGGGCTGTTTATTCAAGGAAATGAAAGCACGGATTTGAAAAGATACCTTTTGTGTTCATTGCATCATTATTTACAAAAGCCAAGACATGGAAGCGACGTAAGTGTCCACTGATGGATGAATGGGTAAAGAAGATGTGAGAGACGTGCACACGCTGCAATATTACTAAGCCATTAAAAGAATGAAATCTTGGGGCACCTGGGTAGCTCAGTTGTTTCAGCGTCTGACTTCAGCTCAGGCCATGATCTCACAGTCCATGAATTTAAGCCCCACGTCAGGCTCTGTGCTGACAGCTCAGAGCCTGGAACCTGCTTCGGATTCTTTGTCTCTCTCTTTCTCTGCTCCTCTCCCACTCTTTCTCTGTCTCTCAAAAATAATTAAATAAATGTTAAGAAAAAAAAGAAGGGGGCGTTTAAAAAAAATAAGAGAATGAAATCTTTTGTGACAACAGAAGTGGAACTTGAGGGTATTATGCTAAGTGAAATAAGTCAGAAAGACAAATACCATTTGATTGCCCTGTAGTTGAAAAAACAAATGAACAAACAAAACAATGCATAGATAACAGAAAGGGGATTGGTGGTTGCCAGAGGGGAGGAGTGTTGGGGGGCTGATTACTTGGGTAAAGGTCATCAAGAGGTACACACCTGCAGTTATAAAAACTCATGGGAATGTAATGTATGGCATGCATGTGACTACGGGTAATAATACTGTATTGCATATTTAAAAATGGCTGAGAGAGTAGATCTTAAAAGTGTTCATTACTAGAAAGAAAACTTACAACTATGGTGACAAACGTTGACAAGATTTTTGTGGTGATCATTTTGCAATGTATACAAATATCAAATCATTGCATTGTACACCGGAAACTAATACAACGTTAGGTCAATTACACTTTAAAAAAATAACATACTCAAAATACACGATTTAATAAAATTAATTTTTACTGTCATCAAGAATATGAATTTGGCATTTTAAAATATCTATTAACTATAAGTACACTGTGGGGCTACTACCCAGATTCATTCTAGAGTGCTTGCATTTTTATTCACCACTGCTGTTGTACCATCAGTACAAATATCACTACAGTGAAAAGGGCAACTGAGATCATCTTACAACAGTGAAAATGGTTCATGATTCGCCTGAAATGGTTTCAGGGATCCCCAGAGGTCTCTGAACCACGCTTTGAGAACCACTGACCTAGACTTCTATCCAATGAATTTGGATTGGTGGGAGAGGAGAGAGGAAGGTACAGGCAGGGAGATTATCAATCCAAGCTATTAGGCTATGCGCTTTCTCACCGATTCTGAAAGTAATAATAGGCAAGGAGGAGAATATGCTGATTTTCACAGAAGAGAATGGGCAACTGGGTGTGTACTCCTTCAATTGTAATCTCCCTTATTACAAGTAGAATTACGTTTGCTTGGCCTTAATGGACACAGATTCCACAGAATCCTATAAAAAGATGTGAATAGTCTTCACAAGTCTTTTCCTAAAAGATGACTGCCAGCTTACTGTGAATGTCCCTGCAACCGTTCTCAGAACTGACTATATATTTTGTTTTGTATTTGGATATTTTATAGAAAGTACAATATAGAAGGGGGTATAAAAGCTATTGGGGGGTTCTTTCTAGGGGAAAGGAACATGGCTTCCAGTTTAAAGGTGTTTCCCATGTCCTGCCTCAGACCTTTTTGTGATTATTCTTTTATGACTTTTTCTGTAAAGATTTAGATACGACTGACATAGTTAATCTTTGATAGTAAGTGACCATTCGTTGTCTTTAGTTATCTGTTTACCTTGACCTAATATAGTATGTGTTTTTAAATACATTTGTAAATTGAATCATATATGAAATGCATTAAAAGAATTTTTTTTTTAAGTAAGCAATTGTCCATTAACTATTACTGGACAAATAATGTACCTTGGTTGCTTAAAGCAAGATATTATTTAGTCTGGCTGCCCAGGTTTTTCATCTCTACGCCTCTTTTCAGCCTTCACCTTTGGCATCATTTCTATCTTTAATCATCTATAAGACACTTAACCTTTTCTGTTTGACCGTTCTGTCGGACCCATGGTCTAAAACTAAACTTTCTCTGTATAATGTTGTTTTTTGTAGTGAAATGGCCTTTCATACCCATCACCCCGCCACCTATAGTTACAACACTCCTTTCCTTTAGATTGACTTTCAAATTTTCCCAGTCTCCTTTCACTTGACCTATTTCACCTCAGCTCCCTAGCCTCCTCCACACTCTCTTCCATGTTCTGTTGAGGCCCCTCTCTGCCACACCTGCTGAACTTGTTCATCCTTGTTTATTATTGCTTCCAAAGTGTGTTCTTGCCTTTACCTTACTTTTGCCCTGGAGGCAACGCAGCGGAGTAGAAAGTACTTGGACTTTGGTGTCAGACACCTCTTACCACGTACTATACATGATCTTATGTAACTTCATTAATTTCTGATCCTTAGTTTCATCTCAGATAACAAAGTATTAATTTTTAGGATTGTTGTATTACCCTTTTACTATATATTTTTAATCTGTTAATCAAATCTCCCAGTTAAGCTCCTTAAGGTGAGGGATTGTGTGTAAACAACATTAATAACAGTAGTAAATAATATTTATCAATCAGTTCAGGGCCAGGCAGTATACTAAGTGTGTTGCATATTTTACCTTTTTTAAATCTTCACCATTGCCCTATAGGAGAAGTATTATTTTTTGCAATTTATAGATAAGGAAACTAAAGTTCAGAAGAGTAACTTGTCTAGTTACACTGCTCATTATTGGCAAAAGGAGATTCAAATCCATCTTTTTGACTCTAGATCCTACACCATTATGGCATCATTACTTAAACTGTGCTGGGCACATAATATCTCAACAAATACATTTTGATCCTGCATGGTCACATGATTGTTTAGTCCAGAAGCTAGTTTATGTCTGAGTAGCTTTGCTAAAAATAAAAAGCCCATGAAACGGCAGGAGACCTGGGCGCAGTCCTTGTGTTAACTCCGATTTCTACGATTATGTGTTTCATATAGTTTAAAGCTGATGGAACAGGATACTTGCAACCTTGAGGAGGAAGAGCGAAAAGCAAGTACCAAAATCAAGGAAATCAATGTTCAAAAAGCAAAACTTGTTACTGAATTAACAAACTTTGTAAAGGTAAGGCATTTTCTTAATTTTGGTCACTTTATTATGACAGGTAGATAAGTACATAGATTAAAAAAACTCTTGCTAAGATTTTACCATCGACAGTTTTAACTTTGCTTGATATTTCTCGTTATAGGTCAATAATTTGGTTAAAAGCACTCATTAAGCTAAATTATTTTATTCCAGATGATTCAATTAAATACAGAGAAAGACATTTTAAAAGTCTCTTGTAAGAAATAGTTGTAAAAAGAACTCTTTGAGATACCAGATTAGAAAAATGTTATTTTTCTCCTGGTTTGTAATTTTTTTAAAAACTTCATTTTTTTTTCCTTAGTTGTAAAACAAATTAAACTTTCAGGGGTTTTTGTTCCTAGATTTGTACCTCATTACATATACAAAAAGTTGATTTAATTCTTCAAAATACTACAGTGATCTCCGAGAAGAACAAATTAGAATCAGATTACATGGCTGCTTCATCACAGCTCCGTCTCACAGAGGTACAATTTTTGCTTTTAGTTTTTGATTATGGGGTGCCAGCCTCAGACCAGTTTGAAAACCTGTATCATCATTTGAAATATGCATTTTGTTATATGCTCTCTAATTTACAAATTTAATGCATTCTGCTGATGAGGAAGCCCTGTGTGAAACACTGTACAATGCATCTTGCGTTATTGATTGGAGGAGGTGTGGTAATGTGAGAAATGAGAGCATCTTAGTCACTTGACAGCCAAGTCTCCTATCTGTTCCCTTAACCCATAAAAACTTCAGTCATTCTGTCACCACGTAGCCACTAGTAGCTTTTATTACGGTTTGTACTTCTCATAAAGTCAACTGCAGATGAGTTATAATCAACACTGAGAGTGGCCTTAGTGTACAGTTTTGGTGATTTAATCTTCTGTTAATATTCTGTGAAATGATAAATATTAAAATAGCGTGCAGAGGGTGAAATGTGATGCACTAAGGTCATGAAAATCCCCAAGAAGAACTGGCAACAAAATGATGGTGACAGTGGCATCGTCTTTTGAGTCTTCCGAATCCTGTTCCAGAAAATAGAAGTGCAGCTAGGATAGCAGCCACAAGCCCATGGACAGCGTATAGAGCAAAACTAAGTTTCAGAGTATCCCTGTTGCTGGTCCACAGTACACTCTCCCACCACCCACCCAGAGTTAGCGTCCAACTGGACAAGGTAAGGGCACGGTCTCCAGCAAGACTCAACTTCAGTTTCTAGCCCCTTTCCCCGGAAGCCTCAAGAATAAGTCCAGGGGTTCCTGGGTGGCTTCGCTGGTTGGGCTTCTGACTTTAGCTCAGGGCATGATCTCACACTTTGTGGGTTTGAGCCCCATATCAGGCTCTCTGCTGTCAGCATGGAGCCCACTTTGGGTCTTCTGTCCCCCTCTCTGTGCCCCTCCCCCACTTGCACTCTCTCTGTCAAAATAAATAAATAACCTTTAAAAAAAAAAGGTAAGACACTCGTAGGACTCAGAACCCCAACCCTCTAACCACAGGATTTGTCCTTCTGGCATTGTCTATCCCCATCTTGAGTCATCTCCTAAGCCTGAGTGTAGGTGTGATTGAAGGAGAAGTGTAGCTCCTCGTGAATAACAAAGACATTCCTATCACTCAGAAAATTCCTAGGGCTTTACAGTCTCCTTCCCAAGAACCAGGGAGTAAGGCCTGATTCTTTCTTACACAACACCTGCGAACTCCAGAATATCAGCAGGTAACATTAAGTCAGCAGCAGGCTAGCGTGGTATCAGGAAGTACATGCTAAGCAGAGGGAAAGCTCAGAGAAGCCAAAAATGAGGTCACCAGCAGGTTCTCCTTTCTAAAGGAAAGAGGCCCCACTAGGTGTGGGAAGCTCTGCAGATCAGTTTGAAAACCGCTGAAGGCGACTGTTGACTCTAGGAAGGTCGATGGTGCTGTGGAGGTCCAGGCTTGGCGAACTCTCAAATTAGCCTAGACTGCTGTGCAGAAGCACGCTGCTTACTGAGAAGTAGACCTATACTTCTACTCAGTACTCAGTACTTGTACTGAGAAGTGATAGACTAGGGAGACCGCAGAATTGGTATTTATATGGTTATAAGGCAGACAGGGTAGCTAACACACAACACTAAAATGGGGGAAGGGAGACAATAGAAGTAAAATAGAATATACTTCCTGATTGTCCTATAGGAATTGTAAGGAAATAAAAGGATATTACTTCAAAGTGGGTACTTTGAGAGACGGAAGTAAGGGAGAATTTCAGTATTACTTACAGTGGGAACCAACAGACAGTATTCTAAAAAAGATATAAAGGACATAAGGGTATTATATAAGGTATTTGTGTAAACTTTCCTAAATACCAAAAGATAGAAAAGGGGAAGGAGATAATAAAACAGATCATGTCACTAAAGATATATATATACATATATGACATGAAAATAAATATGACATAAAAAAGAAAGGGATTCAGAAAGGTTTAAAAAGGAAGATGAAGAGCCCAAGGGGTTGTTTTTTTTTTAAATCACAGAGGCTCAAAAATATCTAAATTTATGAAATCATAATGATACTTAAATAATATTGGTCACCTTTGGAGGATACTGGAGAACTAGCTCATTATTTTGAAAAATGGCAAAGAAAGAATCAAGCATTTATCCAGAACTTCCTAGGTGATTTTTTTTTTTTTTTTTTGAGAGAGAGGGAGAGAGAATCCCAAGCAGACTCCACGCACAGCTTGGAGCCCGACTCTGAGCTCAATCCCATGACTGTAACATCATGACCTAAGCCAAAATCAAGAATTGGACACTCAACCTACCGAGCCACCCAGGTGCCCCTGTGTGAACTACTATCTTGGTTAAACAAGTCGAAGTGCCTCTTTACAGAAGCATTTCAGATAATAAATGCAGAAGGAATGAGAGTATTAGAATATCCCCCTTGCAGCTGCTTATGAATCCGTGGCTCACATTAGCTGCTGACATCACAGAAAAATACCCAGATATTTATGTATGTGCCGACGAAAAGACATAATATGAAATTATTTTATGAAAAAATTCCACTCTGATTAGGCCTCTGGAACAGGGTGTGTTCACATCATCACGGTCAACATTTTATACTGGAAAATTCTTACTGTGGGAGCTGTGCTGTGCATTGTAGGATGTTGAAATTTAAACCCAGTATCCCTGGCCTTTACTTTCTAGATGCCAGTAGTGTACCCCTCCCCGCTCCATTGTGACAACCAAATGTGTCTCCAGACATTGCCCAGATGTACCCTGGGGGACAAAATGGCTCCCATTTCAGAACCACCACCCTAAAACTACCAGTTTAGTCTTCAGAATAATCCATTTAATACTCACATCTCAATTTAGATGATAAATTGTCATCAGAAATATTTGATCGTATTTTGATTTTATAAAAGTTACAGTTGAAGGGCACTTGGGTTACTGAGTCGGTTGAGCATCTGACTCTTGATTTTAGCTCAGGTCATGATCCCAGGGTAGTGGGGTCCAGCCCTGCTTTGGGCTCCGTGTGGAGTGTGGAGCCCCTGCTGGATTCTCTCTTTGTCTGTCTCGCTCTCTCCTTCTGCCTCTCCCCTCCCCTCAAAAGAAATTTATAGTTAAAAAAGTAAATGTATATACTCAAGTTGTTCTAACTAAACATTTTCTAGTAGCTGGAGTATTTGTTTTTAAGTTAAACTAAAAATTTAGTTTCTCAGTCACACTAGTCACATTTTAAATGCTTAATGGCTGCATTGGATTGTTCCTTCTTCACTGGATAGTGCAGTATCTAAGAAAAAAAGGAAAAAGGAGATAGAGAACCTAGAAGTTAAAAAGTATTTTAAAACATTAACCAAATACAATGTGTGGACATAATTTAGATCTCGATTTGAACAAAGCAATTGCAATATTTTTTTTTTTCTAAGAAAGGCATGTGAAGGAAATAGAATGTTGGAATTCCTTCAAAATCTTCCAGAAAGGGGGTTGTTTAGGAAGGGAGCATGGATGACACAGTCTTGGTCACGGGTTGATAATTGTTGAAGCTGGACGATAGGTACATGAAGGTTCATTATACTGTTCTCTGTGCTTTCGTACATTGTTGAAATTTTCCACAATAAAAACCAAAAAGCCTCCATTCTTGGCCATGATGAAATAGCAGGGGCCAAATGTACCCAGTCACTTTAAACCACTAAAAGATAGGACCAAATATATGAAACAGTGATGTGCAGACACTGGATAACAGGCAGCAAAGGACAGTGATTTTGGGGAGAAGGAACAGTGCGAGGTGAGCTCTGTGGCTCCCTCAGCTTACTTCAGGGAGAGCTTCCGGGCCACGATGTAGGCAAAAGGAACCCGGCGGGAGATCCAGCATAGCACTGCAGTTCTTAGATGTGGTAAGCGGGTATCAGGAGAATATGGTGAACAACTTTCTGGCAGTAAATTTGACAATTCAGAAGAAATGGGCAAACTTTAGAAGCCATGAACTATCAAAAGTTCCTGAAGAGCAATTAGAATAGCCCTCTTTTTACTAAAGAAATTAAATTTGTACTTAAAAACCTTACCACAAAGAAAGCTCCAGGCCCAAGCACGTAACCGAAGAATTAATAGCAACTCTACCTGAAGAGGAGGGGAATACTTCTCAACACATTGTATGAGGCTGGCATTCCCCAGTATCAAAACCACACAATGGAAACTACAGACCAGTATCACTCATGAACCTTAGATGCAAAAATTCTTTTAAAAAGGTGAGCAGATTTAGAAAGTTAGCAAATGAAATCCAACAGCATGTAAAAGAGTATTACATCCTAACCAAATGAGTTTATCCCAGAAGTATACAAAGTTGATCTCACATTTGGAAAGTCATCAGTGTAGTTCATTATGTGGACAATACACAAAAACCAGATGATCATCTCAGTGTATACAGAGTAAATATTTGCCAACATCTAGCATCCTTCTTATGATAGAAACTTTCTGCATCTAAGAATAGAAGGACATTTTATCCAGCTTATGAAGGGCATTCACCCCAAACCGTTAGCTGATACCATACCCTTGGCGAAGGAATGGAAGGAAGCTTTCTCCTACTGATTGCAAACAAGGAAATGCTCACTACTCACCTCTGTCCCACACTGTTCTAGCCAATGCAATAAGGAAAAAACAAAAACCTATTTCAGACAGACATCATTTCTGTGGAAAATGTTAAAGAATTTACAAAAATGCTGTAAGTTCTGTTAGTGCATTTAGCAAGGTTGCGGAATACAAGTTCAATACAGAAGTTCAAAATCAGTTGTGGCTCCGTCTACTAGCAATGAACAGTTGGAAATCGAAGTTTAAAAACAACACTGTGTTTAGTAGCTTCAAAAATATGAAATGCTTAGGGATACATTTATAAGACCTGTCTGTATACTGAAAAGTACAAAATTTTGCTGAAGTTAAAATAAGATGTAAGTATGTGGAGAGAATCATTGTGTTCATGGATAATAGAATCAGGATTTGTTAAAATGTCAGTTCTCTCCCAAATCTATAGATTTAATGAAATTTCCAGCAGGGTTTTTTTAGAAATTGACAAGCTTATTAGAAGAACTTTGAAAAAGAACAAGTTCCATGACTCACCCTTCCTAATTTTAAGACTTCTTATAAAGAAAGCTGCAGTAATGAAGACATCATTGTATTGGGGTAAAAATAGACCCATATGGCTCAGTGGAACAGAATAGGGAATCCAGAAATAGATTCACACATATATAGTCAGTTGTTTTTTGGCAAGGCAATATCAAGGCAATTCAATGGAGAAAGAATAGTCTAACAAATAGAGCTAGAACAATAGAATAGTCATATACAAAAAATGAGCTACAACCCTTACCTCATACCACATGTAAATGGGTCATAGACTTAAGTAAGAACTAAAGCTAAAAGCGTTTTGGAGACAAGAAAAGAAATCTTAGTGATCTTAGTTTTAACAAAATAGAATGGAACACAAGAAGCATGAACTACGTTAAGGAAAAGGAATCAGAAGTTTTACTTCAAAATTAACTTGCTTTTCAGTAGATGCTATTAAAGGGCAGGCTACAAATGGGGAGAATATATTTGCAACACATACAACTAATGAAGTGTATCAAGATGAAGGGCTGTCACAGGGGCCATATCTAGCCTAACATCTGCTTATACACAATCCTTACAAGCTAATAGTTTTTCCATTTTTTTTTAAAAGATTATATATAAGCCCTCAACACCTAAAATACTTACCTGCTGGCCCTGTGTAGAAAAAGATTGCTGACCGCTGAACTTTTATACAACTATCAATACTAAGAAGACTAACAACCTACTCAGAAAATGGGCAAACGGTTTTAGCATGATCTCCACTAAAGAAAATACACAGACAGCAAATAAGCACAGGGAAAGATGCTCAGCTTTGTCAGTCACTAGAGAGTGTGAATTAAAGTCATAATGAGCTACTACCACAGATGCACTAGAATGACAGACTTTAAGACGGACCATACCAAAGTGCTGGTGAGGAAGTAAAGCACCTGGAACTCACATACATACTGGTAGAGACTTAAAGAGTGTAACCACTTTGGAAGATCATTGGGGAGATTCATAAGTGCTAAACGTCTGTATGCCATATGATGCAGCCATTCCTTTCCTAGTATTTACCCAAAAGAAATGAAAGCTTGCATCCATGAAAGATGGGTACAGGAACGTGTGGCAGTATGGTAACAGCTAAAAGCTGAAAACAAATGTCCAGCAGCAGTAAGTGGTTGCAAATTATGGTATATCCACATAAGAGGATATTACTCAGCCATTAAAAGGGATGAATTACTGAGACCTAGCATGATGGTTCTCAGTTAATGCTGAGTGTAAGAAGCCAGACCAAAAAAACTGACTCCATTTGTACGAATTCTACGGAACGTAGAATGCGCAGTAACAAATCAGTCAGCAGTAGCCTGGGCAGGGTCAGAGGGGATGGATTACAAAGCGGGACAAGGTGTTGAGTGTGATAGATATATTTGTCATCTTGGGGGTAACAGGTTCACGCTTGTGTATGTTCATCAGAACTCATCAGGTTGTACACTTGACGTGTAGTTTGTTCACCAGTTACACTTCAACTCTGAAAACACATTTAAATAAAGTCTATTTTTCGAATATTTTCAAGTCTGAAATTGTAAAGCTACACCAGAGTAGGAGGAATAACATAACTTCCATGTGCCCCTTATCCCTGACAAATGTAACACTGCCATATTTGTTGCGGCTTTTGAAAGCTTGTCATGTATTTGAAGTCCCCTTGTGCCCTTTGTCATCCACGCTCCTACCTTCCCAGGGTCTGCTACGCTCTGGCGGGGTCTGTAGATGATTCACTTTACGCCTCTCTCTTGAAGAACACTCGTGTTGTGCAGTAGTGAAGTGTTGTAGTGTCGTTCAGCAGCAACAGCCTGAGATGATAGGTTTTAAGAAATACAGGACCGCACAGAGAAGTGGGAACATTAAATCAGAGCAGACTTGCAGCTTCATTATTTGGAAGGCAGCTTCTTCAGACTCCTCTTCCTGAAAAAGCTTATGGCTCAAAGAAATCAGAAGAAACAAGATTTTGCTAGCAGATAAGCATCTTAGAGTAGTAAGCAAGCATAAACACACCTAGCCAGAAGGAGCTAAAGGTCAGGTTTGATATGGTAGGATTGATTAGTTCACTTAGTAGAGCCAAAGCCAGAGGCTTAAAAGATGGGAAAGTCCTTCCCTCCTTTCTTCCCCTCCCAAGCAAAAAAGGGGGAGGAAGGCAGCAGGAGTAGCCATAGTCATTCTGAACATGTGGAAGGGATCCAGGAGAAAAAAAGACAAAAACAAACATAGGACCCAAATGGGGTGGGGGACGGGAGGCCATGGGTGCTGTGGGGGACTGAATCTGGAACTCGCCTCATCTGTATTTATTTCATGGAAAGTGAGGGAAGTCATCTGCCCTCATGTGTTCTGTCGATAAATAATTATAGAGCCTACGCTCTAACTCTACGCTGAGTGAGCCTGTGAACCTGGTTGTTCAGGATGGGAAGTGGTATCATAGATGGTATCATGAAGAAGTTGACCCATCGTGCCAGTACTGTGTGGACAGAGTCCAGTCACACCATACAGTCTTGGATCCTTGTGCCTCAAGTTTTAATTTCGAATTAAGCATTAATGAGCTGAAGAAAACTATGGGTTTGTGTCCTGTTTACAGAAGCATCAGGAAATCACCATGGCTTGGGGGAAGGGTTCTCCCAGACTTCACCCTACTCTTGACATAGAGCTGCTCTTCCAGCCTTCGTTCTGTGTCAGGGTTTTCTGTGTTCGTAGCAGCAGCAGTGTTAATACTTTGAGCAGAGTGGACTACTCTAGGGAATAGGAAAGCCTCTTGGGAGGAGGTTTTGTTTTCAGTCCTTGAGTCAGTAATTTTTTACAAAGATGGCCCCATTATACCGTCCAGACAGATAACCTCTGGTTTGTTGCTTGTCCCTTTAGATTTCGTTACCTGGAACTAGCCACTCAGTCGTCAGCCTCCTAACCCCTCGCAGACATGCCTGCACGCACACAGGTTTTTCCATGCCGATCTTACTCGATGCTAGCCAACTTGAGTTTGCATTTCCTCAGCAGTATCTTGCACCATTCTGTTTCTCTTTGTAACGAGTTGATCTGAAAATTGCTTTCTCCATCTCCTTTGTAAGGTTGTTTGATTTTTTACGCTGGGTCCTCAGTAGTAGTTGTTTGTTGCTGACTGACCGTGCTCCCTGAGCCCACATCTTGAATCATCCAAATGAGTGAGAGAATATGTGGTACGATGTGTGGCAGTGCACCTTCTCTTTCACTTGTTCTCTTTCTTCTGCTGGCTGTCATTGACCCACAGATGCTCTTACTGTTCTGTCTTGCTTTCCTCCTTCATTTGAAACAAGAACTAGTGGGGTGTTTTTTCTGCTTGTCCCCTTGAACACATGGCAGGTTACACCAAGGACCCGTTAGTACCACTTCCCATTTTAGCCTCCTCATGAAAGCATGTTCACAAAAGAGTATTGACACAGAGTTTCAGTAGAGATTGTGTCCATGAGGGAACCCAAGGTGACTTAACCATCATGTAGTTTGAGAAGTCCTCAAACTGTTGGAAGGCAAATAGGGCAGCAGGGTTCCGGACCTGTCAGACATCCCAAGGGAGGCGAATGGTGGTGAGCCTGTTTGGTAATGACGTCTGGAGTATCATCAGGACAAGTTTGTAAGCTGTACGTCTAAATATGGAGGTGGACACAATGGATATACCTATTACTTGGTTGGGTTTTTAGTTGCTTTTAAACCACGCACTGGTTTCCTAACTCCACTCCATGTCTCTTGTTTGTTTACAGCCATAGGTATTAAAATACCTGTCTGACTTGTGGGAATATTGTGCTCATTCACTTTTTTTACATTTTTTTTAATGTTTATTTTTAAGAGAGAGAGAGACAGAGACAGAGTGTGAATAGGGGAGGGGCAGAGAGAGAGGGAGACACAGAATCTGAAGCAGGCTCCAGGCTCTGAGCTGTCAGCACAGAGCCTGACACGGGGCTCGAACCCACAGACCGTGACATCATGACCTGAGCCGAAGTTGGACGCTCAACCGACTGAGCCACCCAGGCGTCCTCATTCACTTGAACATAGATCAAGATGCTTAAATACATGGTCTAGCACAAAGACAGTTTCCTTAAAAAATATAGATTTACATCAGAATTAGTGATAAGAATTAGAAATTGTTAAATGTATTTAGCCTCCTACTAAATTTAGAAATTCTGTTCTTTCATCTAATATTGCCCTCTGTGGCTACCTGCTTACCTCTCCTGCAAAACGATTTCAGATTTTTTTTTTATTTAAGGGAGATCTCTTTTGGGGCGAGGGGGGATCATTTAACAAGTCAGTAGTATTATCGCCATTACTTCATTTGTTTTTACTATTTGATTGAAATAGAACTTGTAGTCTTGTATATTAAGTAGTCAAGATCACTGTCTTTTCTTTCCATATTTCTAAGATATGTATTCTATGTGATATGCACTAAAACTTAGTTAATATTTAAATTTGAATCTGTTAAATTGCTATGAAATGTGATGCTTATATTTACAGTAGAGGAAAATTGAGGTAGAAATGTTTTTATTTACTAATATTCTAGTAGAAATCCATAAGACCTAGAACTCCAATTTTTTTCATACAGGAAATTGTTGATTTTGATCAATTGTTGAATTTGATCAATTGTTGATTTTGTGTGCAACATCCTATTTATAGTTTACAAGAAATTCTGTGAACAATTCTGATTTGTTCCACTAGAGGGCCCTCTTAGAGAAGTTTTTCCTTGTAAAATGTCCTTGGACGTGGTTCATGACCATTGAACTTTCTCAAAAAGAATTTCAGAGAAAAGCTAATGCTTATTCTTTCAGAATATATACCCACAGAGTAGTTCTTTCTGAGATGTTGGTGAGCCATAGTTGGTAAATTTGCCTTTTTCTCTCCCTAGGTCTTACACAGATGAAGTTTGTTGCCTATTAACTGTTAAAGGGTAGACTCTAAGCAAAATTATTGATAAAGCCTTTTTCACTAGTCTGACTTGACAACATTATCTTACATAATTGTATGCTCTCTTTCTTGCTGCCCCTTACCCCCCACAAAAAAAGCTCACCATGAATTCTGGTTTGGAGTGGGGGGGAAACAGGTGCTATATGTAGAGGTATGTCAAAAGCATGTATGTCCAGAAAGAACATTATTCTTTGGGAAAGATTTAATTAGGCAACTGTTGAGTGAGGTTTTGTCTTCTGAAGCCCAGAGGCCTCGATGTTCGACTCCTGTATTTCTTTGCTGTACTGTTGCGATCCTTTGTCAAGGCCCAGAGGAATACAAAGGAGTGGAAGACTCGAGGAGTGTTTGGTTTCCATCTGGCCCTTGTTTATACTGCTTCAGTGTGATCTGCCCTGAGAGCAAAGCAAGGGTGATAGGGAGTCTTTAACATTCTCTTTCTTTTCTCTCAGATATAGAGACCATAGTACCATTGATTCGTGTCAGGCTGGCTTTGTATTTTGAGTTCTGTTCAGTATGTACTCCTGAATTTATCTGCTATCCAACTTATATGCACAAAAATCACCTGAGTACCTTGTTAATAATACATATGTCAAGGCCTCTGCCCTAGAGATCTTAATCAGGAGATCTGCCTCCTGGCTGGGCATCAATACTGTTTTAACAGTCTTCACCATCCCCCTCCCTCACCCCTCTAGTTTGTGTGGGCAGACCAAAGTTTGAGGTTTAATGGAAAGAGCAAACTAGACCGGTTTTCTTAGGAACCTGTTTGCTTGCTATAACCTTGAGCAAGTTTCTTAGTATCTCTGAGCCACATGTAAAAAAGATAATGCATTTCTCTAAGACTGTAATGATGATTGGATCAGTTAACACACAGGATAGTGGTTATAACCAACTTGGCCCACAGAAGGCATTCCACTCCGCCCTCCTCGTTACCCAGAAACTTAACATTTGGCTCTTGCCTACCTTACCACTCTGATATTTACAACCTTACCTCCTCTCTCCAGCTATGGTAGTTTTGTCATTCCCGAAATAAGCCTCTAAGGAGGCTTTCCTTCCATCACATTTGTAATCAGCTGTCCTAGGAATGCTTTCTGCTGCTTCCTCTTTAGTCATTTCTTACTTGTCCTTGAAGACCATTCACCTGTCATAGCTTCTGTGACCACTCTGCCCTTCCTGCATTCTCCCCTCCCCCCCCCCCCCCCTCACATGCTGGCTTTGCTTTCCCCTGAGAGACATGGTGCCATAATGAAAGGAGCAGGAGTTCTAGAAGCAGGCAAGGATGTGAATCCTGACAGCCTGCAACTAAATGTGTGAGGTTGGCCAAGATGCTTTAATTCTTTTTTTAATGTGCAAAATGGGAAATAATATCATTGTACGGTATTGTGAGGAGGGAATCCTATGTGAAGCGCACAGCACATAAGCTTTCAATAAATAGTAGCTGTTTCTTTTATGATAATAATTTTGTGTAGCTTTCTCCTTATTCACCTCTCTCTGTTCAGTGCATAATAAAATACTGACATTTATATAATGGATTCCCCGTAATTATCTGGTGAAGGAATGAATGGGTCCATGAATAAATGATAAGTACATGAAAGGCACTTGGAAAACTACCAAACACTATTGAAAGGTTCTCTTTACATTTGAGTACTGAGTTTTCAGATAGGAAACCTATGTACTGTGTATTTCAAATTTTATTCAAGCATGATTATATATAGCTAAGTTAAACTGTTTCAGGAGAAAGCGAATTTAAATTTCAGAGGTCTTAAGGACTAGAGAAATGTCACATTATGTGCTGATAAATTTTAAAGTTTAAGTTCAAATTTACTCTCTAACAAAAGCTGTCAGGATTTTTGAGGTATGGTTTTTAGATGATTTATCAATCGAGATTCCCTAATTTATTTGATATCAGGCATACCTCATTTTATTTCTTTACTGTGCTACAATTCTTCAGATATTGCATAATATTTCATTATTATATTTGTTATGGTGACCTGTGGTAAGCAAGAGGCTTTGCTACTAGCTCACATGGTGGTTACCATTTTTTTGGCAATAAAATTATTTTTTAAATAAGGTATGTACATTGTTTTTTTAGATAATGCTGTTGAACACTTACTAGACTACAGTATAGTAAATAACTTTTATATATATGACATGTTTATATGTGTATATATAAAATATATATGTTTGGTTATATAGGAAACCAAAAAATTCACTTGCCTTGCTTTATTGTGATAGTCACTTGATTGAGGTGGTCTGGAACTGAATCCACAGTGCCTCCAAGATACATGTATAATGTGGTCATTTCATAAAGTCATCCTCTAACGGTAACCTACAAATTGTCAAAAATGTTTCCTTACACTTAGCAACATTTCATTGAGCTGGATGAAAGCAGACAGAGATTACTGCAGAAATGCAAGGAGCTGATGAAGAGAGCTAGGCAAGTATGTAACCTGGGCGCAGAGCAGACGGTTCCTCAAGAATACCAGACAGTAAGTATAAAAAGTATATACGGCTACAAGTTATATACTCAGCACGTTATTTTTAAGCTCAAAGTGTGTAGTCATTGTAATGTGCCATAAGAAACATAATGTGCTGAAAGAAATAATGGGATTTTCCCATTTTTAAGCTGAATGTGTATGTCATCAAGCTTAATGGATTTTCTTTACTGTCTTCAAACTTGGGCACCAGTTGTCGGTTGTTGCTGTCCCCTTGCCCAATTACCACTACCAGAACATTCATTCTTGCGACAAAAGGCTTTTTTCCCCCAACCTACCCGTAAGAGGTGGGGGCAGGAGGTGGGGTGTAATTTTTTATGGACACATAGCATTGGTAATTAGTTTATAAGAAACAGTAAATAGAGGATATTTAGAAAAAGGCAAAGTGAACATATTTTTCTGGAAATGAGGGTGCTTATTTATGGTTTGATCTTTAGGGCTAACATCTGTTGGTAAGAAAAGGAGAAAAGAGCCTTTCCTCCTTGTATTTTATGTGCTAACATACTGTTGAGTTCAGTTAATAAATGAGATGCTGCCCGTAGTTCACGTTCTACCATGACTTGGGGCCCCGTGACCCTAAGCTTTATCTGCCAAGTAGGGATCACACCTTGTCCAACATACCTACTTCTTGCAGAGTAATGTCTAAATAAAATAGAAAACTACTTTTAAAATATTTAGATAAAATACTTAATTTCAGTAGGTAGTGAAATATGTATTTCCCTATTTCAATAATTAATGTCTAATCTCTATTTTAATAACTAATGAATGTCTACTAAAGATATAAATAGAACTGGAAAAAAACTCATTTAGATTAGAATTTTCAAATCCTCAAAGATTTTACTCTACTGTATCAGACACAGACACCACAGAGAACGGATCTATTAGGGTACATAATGGGGATTTAGTAGCTATGAGACAAATTGTGTGGTTGTTGTTTCTATAAAAATATACTAGAACTTTTCCTAAGTACGTTTAGTTACAAAAGAAGTAAATATTAGTCCAATGTCTGTAGTTTCTTTCAGAGTAGCAGTACAATTCCACCCTTGATAAGTTGTACTGTTTTCGAAAGAAAATTAGAAGATAATTTGTATATTAAAAATGTTACTGATCTATCAGGCCTTGAACAAGACAGATACTTCTCTACTGAAATTTACATCCGAGTGTGGAGGGTGGGGCAGACAAACGAATTAAAAAGCAAATAGATAATGTCGGCTATCGAGAGGTGCTGAGAAGAAAAATAAAACAAGGTAAGAGGATAGAGTGTCAGGGAAGGTTCCTTTGAGAAGATAACTATTTTAGATGATTCCTGAATGCAGAGAAGAAATTAGTCAAGTGAGTGTTTGGGGAGAAGAGTGTTCCAGGCAGAGGAAATTGCTCCTCATGAAGCCCCGAGGCAGAAGTGTATGCGTCATGTGTCAGTATGGAAGGAATCTCAGTCGGTTGAAACTTGGTAATCCAGGCATAAACGAAGGCACAAGTCACACCATGTAGGGTCTTTCAGCCCACAGAAGGAGTTTGGGTTGTATTTTGAGATGGCACCCACTGGAAGATTATCAAGAGGGATGTGGCTGACGGGCATGTAGGAAAGCACTCTAACTGCCAGCCAGGTGAAGAATCAAGTAGGGACACAGAACTAGTGCAGTGAGACCGTTTAGAAGATTATTGCTTTGGACCAGGCCAGAAATAATAGCAGCAGGGATCGGGGTGGGAGGCTGGAGAAGAGGGAAGCGTGCCAATCTGAGGATCTGTTACTGACAGTAGCAGGACTTGCTGATGGATTGGAGGTGGAGGGTAGGAGAGAAAACCAACCCCTACATTCTGCCGTTGACTGAGATGACGAAGATTGAAGGAGAAATAGGTTTGTTCACATTGGTAGGGAGGGTGTGTGAAGATTTCTGCGTGACCATCTAAGATTTAGGATGCCCGTTAGGGAGTCAGGTGAAGACACCCAGCACATTTAAGTCAAGCACAGGGTGAAAGCTCAGCGGACAAGTCACGTCAACAGCGGATACTTCCTATCTGAAGGGCTGTAGATGTTGAACTGCTTTCGAAACAGTTAAAAGACATAAGATATTAATGTATTATTTCAAGGTCTTTTTCAGAGTTTTAAGATACATTTTGTACTTCATACCACGCGATCATTGCAGGTTGTGCTAGCAACACAGTGTACCGTTTTCCTCCCAGATAGGAAGGGGTCTGCCCTGACTTGTCTCTACCGCCTGGACTCCAAAGGTCGTACAGGTGACCCTCGGACAACAGGGGTTTGAACTGTGAGGGTCAATTTTGTGTAAATTTTATGTGTAAATTTTTTTTCCATAAATAACAGTGCTATATTTTTCTCATGTTTTTCTTAACATTTCCTTTTCTCCAGCCTCCTTTATTGTAAGAGTACAGTATATAAAACATGTATTATCCAAAATATGTGTTGATCCACTGTTGATGTTATCAGTAAGGATTCCAGTCAGCAGTAGGCTGTGGGTAGTTACGTTTAGGAGAGTCAAAAGTTATACATATATTTTTGACTCACAGTGGGGGTCGGCCTCCCCAACCTTGTGTTGGTCGAGGGTCAGCTGTACTATGGTGAGATTCTACCGTCAGAGTAACCGGATTCTTAAGATGCTTTTGTCGTTCTTCATATCAGTATAAAGTTCTAACTTCTTGCTCTCTTTCAATGCCCCACATATTCTGGACCCATTCTACCAATTCAGCAAGTACCCACCATTCCAAATGGACACAACTCCTCACCCCCCATGGTATGCAGCACTCATTCTTTTTTCCAAGCTTCCTGTCTCCCCTCTGCCTTGCTTTTCCCTAGCTACTTGCTCTAAGGCCCAGAGATGAAGTCGAGGCCTCTTACCTTCTCTTAACTCTCTTGTAGCTCCTCTAGCATGAACTGATACTTCCCTTAGTCTGTATGATATGTACTGCTTACTGTAATACTCAACATTGATACTCTGCCTTAAGGTGTTACCCAGTGTTAGTCAATATGTTTCGCATTTTTTAAAGAGTAAGCTATTTGAAGGCCCAAAACCCTGTTTAGTTCCTTTGATTTCTTGTATGCTAGCATGCTGTTGAACACATAGTAGATACTCAGCAGAATATTTATTCAAATTGAACTGCCTTTGCTGTACTGTCTGCTAATAATAGACCATTCTTTTCTTCTTTAGGCTTTCCAGGATCTTCCAAACACGTTGGATGAAATTGATGCTTTATTAACTGAAGAAAGATCAAGAGCTTCTTGCTTCACAGGACTGAATCCCACAGTATGCTTCTTCCCCTTTGGCCTCCCTCAGGCACCGCCACTCTCCCCACACACCCCACATGCACGCGCGTGCACACACTTCGCTCCAGTGCCGGCCTCCCACTCTGTACTAGAGCTCTTGGTAATAATAAGCTAGACAGCAGGAACAATGTGCTTTAAATGCCAGATTCTGAATCTATTAGAATTTTAAATAGACTCTTCCTAAGGAACACACTGTTCTGTGCCTTTCCTTTATAAAAAGAATAGTGGGGCTAACCTGGAATACTGCAGCGTCTATTTTTTTTTGAGGATGAAAAACACTTTCAGTACAAGAACATAAATGAGTTGCATACAAACAGTGTGACACAATGGGCATTTTCACTTCACGTTTTAATTGATGCACAATTCCCTGTAATTTTATCCTTTGGTAGATTTGTCTTCAATAGTCTTTTTCCCTGGCAGGTCGTTGAGGAATACACAAAAAGAGAAGAAGAAATAGAGCAATTAACTGAGGAACTAAAGATAAAGAAAGTTGAACTGGATAAATACAGGGAAAACATTTCACAGGTAGTTATTTAACCTTTATCTTTTCTTCTGTTGCGTGCTCACCATTCATCCCACGGGAACATAGAACGGCGCACAGTGAAATTACATGGAACAAATAGTTACACATGTCCTCGTGACTAGATTGATACTCCATTTCTTAGGGGCAGTTTTCTATCAATATAGTAATACTTCTTTTGTGTTTTTATATTGAATTTATTTGCAGGTAAAAGAAAGGTGGCTTAATCCTTTAAAAGAGCTCGTAGAAAAAATTAATGAAAAATTCAGCAATTTTTTTAGTTCCATGCAGTGTGCTGGTGAAGTCGATCTGCATACAGAAAATGAGGTAAAACTGCATTTCACGTGTTTCCTGGCGAGTAGTTTTAATTATGTGCTGAGAGTACGTGTGAATTGTTAATTGTAGAATGAGGCCTGTGACAGTTTTGCTTACTAAAAAATCACTCAAAGGAAGGAAAATACCACTGCGGGAGTCCATCGCGGTCACTTGTGTTTGTGTGTGTGTGTGTGTGTGTGTGACATTTGAGATCAGTCGCTAGCATCTTACTGACTTTTTGTATCCAGGGAGGTAATGGTTATTTGGCTCTGCGTGAATTGATTTATAAATCCACCACTGTCCACATTACAACATTCCTAAGCAGATTGGCAAACTTCACTGAAATACAGTGTATTAGTGGTTTCCGTTTTTAGCAAGAGAGAGTACACAGGAATGAAAATATTTGCAAATTTGTTACTAGTTTCTTGAGCTGTAAGTTAAGGCATTGCAAGTATAGGTAAAATAATTTCCTTTCAGAAATACATCAAGTGATCAACTGGGATTTGCTTTAAAATAATTGAAAAAAGGAGTTGGGGGAATTATAGATGAAACAGGATGATTGTTTAATCCTCACAGTTATTTTGTAAAGCAGGTACTATACCTCAGTTTTCTTTCTTTTTTTTTTTTTTTTATTTACAAATAAACTGCAACAACCAAGTATCAAAGAACTAGTTGCCGTCTACAGGCCTTTAGGCATCTTCACAGATCTGTTGAAATAAAACTACAGTCACTAAATTTTACGGCTTTTCCTCTTCTAATGGATTTATTCAGTCTCTTTTCAAATAGTAGTATGTAAGTGCCCGAGAAACCCGGAACCTTCAACAAGTATGTGAACGTTTCACAGGAGGACTATGATAAGTACGGCATCCGGATTCGAGTCAAGTTCCGCAGCAGCACGCAGCTGCATGAGTTAACTCCACACCACCAGAGCGGGGGTGAAAGAAGCGTGTCCACTATGTTGTACTTGATGGCCCTTCAGGAACTCAATCGATGTCCGTTCAGAGTAGTTGATGAGATCAATCAGGTGTGGAGCTTACTCCTTTACCTGGGTTTTATTGCATCTTGTGGTGGATGTAAATGTAATCAGTATCATTGTTGTTTAGGGAATGGACCCGATCAATGAACGGAGAGTGTTTGAAATGGTTGTAAATACTGCTTGTAAAGAAAATACATCTCAGTACTTCTTTATCACACCAAAGGTGGGTAATCAGTAATCTTAAAGAGCTCATGTAACTCCGAAGTCCCCTGTGGCTTCATCATGTAGCAGATTTTATGGCCCAATACATAAAGGTGAGCAGAAATACTCCCACAAAAGGAACTCCAAGGATTACAGTAGTATTTATATTACTAAAGGGGACAAGTTCCAGTGACATACTTAATCAGAGACCTTATTATTGCAAGAAGAAACGTAGGAGGCATAGAATTATGTTCTAGAACCAAGATTTCCTCCCTGGTTTTGGCACTTACTCCTTCTCTAGATAAGTTCTCTGTTAGCACTTTTTACAAGCGGCAGGGGATTCCACACTCAGACCTGAGATGCTCATGTCCCCAGAAGGGCCCGTCCAGGGATGCACTGCCCTTCACCGTTCACCAGCACCACTGCCCTGACCCAGAGGAAATCGCAAGTTAAGCCAATGTCTTCTTTTCTCACATTAACTTCGATATAAGCAGAATCATCCTTACAGAGAATTTTCCGTAAGCTAGAACCATTACAACAGGAAATTGTCTTTTGTTACATCTTGTGCTGTAGGTGAATTGTAAGACCAGTAAACTCAAAGCTGTGTTTATTAACGTTACTGGATTTTCTTTTTAAAACTAAGTATGCATGAAAAATTTCATTGGCAAGTCCATCTTAAATGCACATTTTTATTGAAGAGTATAATCTGTCTTCTGGGTCTGGCACAGACTCTCTGGAATAGCCAGACCTGCTCTGTTGTCTACCAAACACCCTACCCTTAAAAACCCACCCCTCTGTCACACACTTTTCAGGCTACCAATCTTTCACGACCGTACAAGTTGCTTGTGAAGTATTTGTGGATAAATGAGTGAAAGAATGGATCCCAGGGATGTTCTGAAGGACTTACTTCCAGGGTCAACCTAGGAAGCTGTAGGATCTTATTTGGCCTGGGAAATACAAGGCATGTTGATCATTAGGCGGGGCTTCAGGCGTGCTCGCTCAAGGAAGGATCACGGTCTGGCAGGGTTTATGTTGAACTGAGAACTTCAGAAGTATTTCATTTATGTTAGAAATAAAGTAACATTTGACTTGACCCACCACGTGAGGCCGGTAAATCGTGCTTAATATACGGCATTATGTGCCCCTTTGTTTTAACACAGCTCCTGCAGAATCTTCCTTATTCTGAAAAGATGACTGTGTTGTTTGTCTACAACGGTCCTCATATGTTGGAACCTAACAGGTGGAACCTAAAGGCTTTCCAGAGGCGGCGGCGGCGCATCACGTTCACTCAACCGCAGTGAAAGTAGAGGGCGACAGCTGTGACGTTTCTCTGGTTAAATCCTGTTTCTAAGTGTGGCTCGCTTGAATAAAAGGAGATTCACTAAAGACTAAGAGATCAGTCATTTTTGGAAACCTGTTAAACACAAACGGGTTGATGATTGGAGACCGTAGTAACTTCTGTCTGTGGAACATTATCCCGTAGTAGAAATTAGTCTTCAGCTTTTGTTGAACTTGAGTCCTTGGCCCTCTGGCCGTATGTCATGGGGTTCCCACGATAAAAGGTGTTGACTGTGTTACATCACAGGTGCAGGGGAAGTGTGGTGGGCCTGCTAACCTCCAGCTAGAATTCCTGAGTAACTTTAATTACTGTCAGAGTCTAAAGAGGACTCTGCAGCTCAAGTCATAGTTTCCTCCCAGTGTTCTATTTAATTTTTTAAAAATTGATACGGAAATGTCTAGACTAATGTATAATAATTTATGACAAGTCTATTCATTTCTTCCTATTAAAAAGGATTACCTTATCTCCACTAGGAAATGTGATTTTATGGGCCTTTAAAAAAACTTTATGAAACTTGACACTCTAATCGTATTGGTATCTCAAGGGAAAAACATGCTGGGCTTCAAAAATAGGACTTGTTTGAAATGCCACAAGGTGGCCACTAGATGATGCAACATACAGCAAAAGATTGACAGAAGAAAATCAAGTTTTTAAAGAATAACCCTGTAAAGTGTGTGTGGGGTGGGTTTGGTTTGTTTTTTTTTTAATTTAAAGTCAACTGTATTTTACATCTTCAATTTCTAAAAGCATTTTTATAATTATTTTTAGAAGGGTTTTTTCTTAAGATTTCATATACTGGTTTCTACAGTTTATATTTGAAATTTCTCAGTGTTATGTCAAGAGTGAGGGAAAGCATTGATTTGTTTCAAAACATACTGTTTCTAGAACTTAAGCTTTGAGGTCCTTCCTACCATGTTGATCCTACCCCACTGTCCTAGAAAATCTAGTTTGAACTGTTTTCTTTGAGCAGGGAAGAATTAGAGAAGCATTTGTTTATCTCTGAGTTACACTAATTAACAGTGCCAAAACAGTTCTATTCTTTTAAAAGATAAATTTTGTGAGATAATGGACGAATCCAAGAACACGTCTCTCTGAACAACGGATTGGATCCGTGCCAGTCATGACAGAATTATTTTTTTGACTTGGTAGCTTGAATAAATTGCAGAATTGCATTCAGTTTGTGCTTTGTATATTCATAAATAGCCATGGAAATTTATATTCTTATTAGGTCAAAAAATAATGAACTGCAAGTCTATCCTCTCACTTGGACATTTTCTCTTTAAAAGGTATTTTTTTCTTGAAAAAATTTTAAAAGAGCCTTCTCAGTCTAATGCATGTATTATGAAAATATTTTAAAAAACATTTTTACTGGTGTAACAACTCACGTAAACATTGAAAAACTTGGTAACCTATTAAAGGGACAGTGCTCCCAAATGTTTCTGTTGTTTAATACTTTGCTTTCCACCAAAATATCTTTACTGATACACGCTTACTGTCCTGTGTTTTGTGTCTGAGTGCCAACCATCTTCCTTCTGCAGGCAGGTGACCCGTGGGCACGCGGAGCTTGAAGATGAGTTGTGTTTGCAAATCAAATGGTCAAGTTTATTGGAATTTACATATGCCAGTAATTATTCCATACTTTGTTTGTAAGCATTTTATATTTCTCTACTGGACAAATATTTAGTTTTACATTGGATTTTGAACTGTAAATGAAAAATTATGTATCATTTTAACATATTAATAAGAGAATAAGTCTAACACATTATATTCTCAGCCACTTAAAACTTCATATATTTTCTGCAAGGGTTGATTTCTAATTACATACAAATTGTACAAACGCCAAGTGAAAGTCTGATTTGATGAATAAAATATTCAAAACCTGAAGGTGACAAGTATTTTTAATGAGAAAATCCTCATTAATTTGCCTAAGGAGAGAGTCTCTATTCAAAGATTTTTAGTGTTCAAAGTAAAGATTTTTTGCTTTCTGATTGTCTTTTGGACACGTGCTTGTTTTCTTTGGAGTATGAATCTTTAGTCTGTGAAAAATGTAATTCTGTCCTGCCATAGTGTGTGTCTGCGTGCGTGCGTGCGTGCATGTGTGTGTGTGTCACTGGGGAAAAAGACCTCTGTGGAAAACGCTTTGTTGGTAATAAACGCATATTTTCATATTATTTTGGAGTATGGTGTTTTTTATTTGAGAGAGAGAGAGAGAGTACATACGCGGGCAAGTGAGTGGGGAAAGGGGAGAGGGAGAGCAAGAATCCCAAGCAGGCCCTGTGCTGGGCATGGAGCCTGGCACGGAGCCTGACAGAAGGCTGGATCTCACAAATTGTGAGATCACGACCTGAGCCAAAATCAAGAGTTGGACACTCAACTGACCCAGGCCACCCAGGCACCACTGGTGTAGGTTATTTGAAGTGAAAACTGTTTTCACACTTTCAGCCTTATTAAGAGTCATTTTGTTTTTCGAATTTAGTGAAAAGCCAGTCTGTCTGGTGTGCTTTTGCCTGTCCATGTTCAAAACCCATCAAATATTTAGTTCTTTGCCTGCCTGCAAGGAGATTACAGTCTAACGGAAGCAATGAACATCATGAAAAAAGGTTTCAACCATCTGAGGAAGCCACCTTACAACACGAGTGGCAACAGTTTTTAGCCTGAAGCCCTAGATTTGCTAAAAACGTTCACAAGAATCATTTTGTCTTCATACATTAAGCTCCTGTCTTGACTCAGTTCCCTTGTTGTGAAATGAGAATACTTCATGTACAGAGTTGTCGAAGGGAGCAGGTGAGCTGAGGGGCGTCAACGGCACCTGGCATCCTAGTGGCACTTCATCAATGTCTCATTTTTTTCTCCAGCTTCATTGCAGTTTTGTAATTTAAATCTTAAAAAGCATAATATACGGTGTATTTTATACATGGAGGTCTGAGAATTCCCTTTCAAGTGAAGTTAACGTAGAGTTCTATTTTATCGATTGTGTCAGTTTTTCAAAGGACAGAGGCACCTGTACGCTTTGAGGGAGCCTTTTGATGTAGAGATAAAATTATTTTCTTACACCTTCATGAAATTTGAATCCGGTCGATGAGCTACCCTCAAGATACTGCACTCTGTCTCATTACTGTATACTCACACCATCTATTTTGGAAAGCTTCTAATTAATACGCTTTGCACATTGGGGAGATTTGACTCTATTGACCATTCGGGCTTATTTTTTATTCCCAGGGGAAAATTTGGATTTTGGGGGGGGGGGGGTTGTTGTTGAGATAGGACTATGCCCTCGTTGCTCTGAAATTAGTTAATTGGCGATTGGTTGGAAGATTTTGTTTTTTTAGGTTTTTGTTTTTGTTTGTAGCCAGCTTTGTTTAACCCCAAAGAGAAAGAGCATGACTGCTCTGCCTAGATTCATTCTAGAGGGTTTGGAGAAGCTGAGAGGGGCCTATGGGCAGCTTTCGGACTCTGGGCCCCAGCTTCATCTGAGACACTGAGACGCAGGCTGGCTGTTCGGGGGCAGACTGCTATAAATCGTGCCTCACTTTTCTGGTCACCCATTAAGAAACTCGTTATTTCCTTTATTCTCGTGGGAGCAAGCTTCCACACTCGGGTGGCGTCCAGGCCCACATGTGAAGAGGGGTGGGGGAAGGCACAGTGCCAGGGGGTCCCTTCATTCTTGCCAAATACCCACTGGGGAGTAGGTTGAGACACATTATTTCAGTGTAAAAGTTTGGGGACAAACTGTCCAGTGTTATGATAGAATAATAAATTTTAAGTTCTCTTCGTATTATTTACAATCTTCACGTAGTGCCAGTGTTGTCTGGCCTGTCATTTTTCACCTTCAAATATTAGCTGTTAGGCTGGAAACAATCTTCCAAGTGGCTTAGATCATTCTCTTCACAGTCTTAAATCATGAAGGGGAATCGTTGGAGTGATTAGGCTAGCCCCGGTAAGCCTCAAGTTACTTTGTAAACTAGATGGAATAATAATCTGTTTATAAGCTGTATTGTACTCCAAGTATTTCCACCCAACAACCCTTTAACTGTAGATCAACAGAAACTTAGCAATGGTAAGACTTCTGCAAACTTTTACTACTGGTAAATGGGAGAGGTGAGGCTGAAGAAACAGGCTTAATTTTTTTTCCAGGATACCGTGCTGCCTTTTTATCAAGATACCTTGCCTTCTGGATTGTTGGGAGCTACCCCGTAAACAGTTGTTCCGGTTACGTAATGCACGTTGTTAGGGCTAAGACACTGCCGCTCCAATCAATACTTATACCTTAGGTCAGGTGCAAGTTCTGCTGTAACAAAAACCCAGATAGAGCTTAGATAAGATAGAAGTTTATTCTTTTCTTAACAGAGCATAAGCAGTCTGGGATTCCTCACCCAGTTCCCATTGTGCTGCTCTGCCGTCCTCGAAACTGGGTTCTTTCTCATGGTCCAAGGTGGAACTGCTTCAACTCTTGCCACCATTTGTATCCAAATGATCAAGTTAGGGAGAAAGGGGTAAGAGGAAGACACAGTCACCCTTTTTAAGAGAACCACATGCAAGCGGCCCATGTTACTTTTGTTCTTCTCCTGAACTGAGTCACATGGTCTGCACCACACTGGACTAGGTCATCTTTAGCTATGTGTCTCTTTTCCTAGTTAAACTCCAGCCACTCTGTTAAAAAGGGGAGAAGGACTACAGCTCAGTAACAGTATCATGAGCCAATCCAATCAATGCCCTCTCTCCCAGCACTGATGGATTCGCGCATATTCCATTATTTATATATTCAATCTTCATTTACATGTACTACAAGCAAAACACTCGCGTATGTATTTTAAGGGAAAAAAATCAGACTTGCATACAATTCCTCTCTCAAGAAACACCCTAGGGTAGGGATTTGATTCGAGATGGGGACGTAGGAAGATCTCGAACTCCCTTCTTCCCACAGGCACTGAGCCTACAGCTACATAAGGAACAATGTCCTCAGAATAACCTAAAAGTTGACTGAGCAACACCTACACATTGGACAAAAAAGAAAACAAGTCAAGAGTAGGAGAGGCTGGGACACAAACTTGCCACAACCCCCACCCCAGGTGCAGTGACCTACAATTAGGACAGAACTGCAAGCCCAGAGCTTCTCCCTGAGTAGTGAAGGGCTCAGCTCAAACCCATCAGGCACCCCAAATTTTAAAATGTGCACCTGAGAGATGAGCCCCCAAGACATCTAACTTTGTAAACCAATGGGGCTCGCAATCCCCCAAACACACAAGACTAGCAATCTGAGAAACAGTTGTGCAAGGGCTTGTGTGCTTGCACTCACCTGCCCCAGGGCCCAGCTCAGACACAGCTGTTTGTGCCTACACAATACACAGAGCCTCATCTCCTTATGTTAAAGCACCAGCTTGAGAACCTGGCATCACATTTAACACACACATCTAGGAGCCTGTGGCTTATCTTGTACATGAATTCACTTCTTCAAGGCTAGAAGAGGTGGCTGCTTCATCTAACGCATAGAAACCAACAGAGAATTAAATAAAATGAAGCAACAAAAAAGTAGGTTACAAATTTAAGAACAAGATAAAAACTCAGGGAAAAAACTTAATGAAATGGCAGTAAGTAATTTACCCATTAAAGACTTTGAAATACTGGTCATAAAGAAGCTCACTAACCTAGGGAGAAAAATGGATGAATATGGTGAGAAATATAACAAAGAGATGTACAGTATGAGAAAGCACCAAGTGGAAGTATTAGAGCTGAAAAATACAATCACTGAACTAAAATACACACTAGAGGCATTTAACAACAGGTTACATGAAGCAAAAGAAAGAATCAGTGAACTCAAAGACAAAGCAGAACTCACCCAATCTGAGCAGCAAAAAGAAAAATTAAAAAAAGTAAAGATAGCTTAAGAGCCTTATAGGGCAACAACAAATGAGTTAATGTTCGCATTATGGGAATTCCAGAAGAAGCACAGAGAGGGGCAGAAAGCTTATTTTTTAAAAATAATGGCTGAAAAATTTCCTAACCTGGGGAAGGAAACAAACATCCAAATCCAGGAAACCCACTAAGTTCCAAATAAGATGAACCCAAGGAGACCCACACTAAGACACATTATAATTAAGATGTCAAAAGTTAAAGATAAGGACAAAATCTTCAAAGCCAGAAGAAGAAACAAGTTGTTATGTACAAGGAAGCTTTCAGAAGACTATCAGATTTTTTTCAGCAGAAACTTTGCAGGCCAGAATAGGGTGGCATGATATATCCAAAGAACTAAAAGAAAAAAAAAAAAAACAAAAAACCCAAGAATACACTACTCAGCAAACTTATCATTCACAACTGAAAGTAAGATAAGGAATTTTCCAGACAAGAAAAGCTAAAGGCATTCATCACCATTAAACCAGCCTTACAAAAAAATACTAAGGGACCTCTTTAAAAGCTGAAAGAAAAGGTTCTAATTAGTAACATATAAAAGAATAAATCTCACTAGAAAACTAAATACAGAGTAAGGGAGATTAATCACTCTTAAAGCTAGTATGAAGGTTAAGACAAAAGTAGTAAAAATAACTATGATAACAATAATTAGTTAAGGAATACACAAGATAAAAAGACCTAAAATGTGACATTAAAAACCTAAAATGTGGGGGAGAGAGTACTTTAGAATACATTCAAAGTTAAGTGTTACCAACTTAAAATAGACGAATAGATTTAAGTTGTTATGTGTAAGCCTGATGGTAACCACAAGCAAAAAACACAGAGAAAAGAATCTAAGCATCCTACTACAGAAAATTATCAAATAACACAAGAAAGGAACAGAAGAACTACAACAGAGCCAGAAAACAATAACAAAATGGAAACAAACACATACCTATCATTAATTACTTTAAATGTAAATGGGCTAAATTCTACTTTCAGTAGACAGAATGACGGAATGGATTAAACAACAGGACCCATCTCTATTTTGCCTACAAGATACTCTAGATGAAGGGATACACACAGACTGGAAGTTAAGAGATGACTAAATCTATTCTATTCAAACAGAAACCAAGAGAGAGCTGGGGTAGCTATATTTACCTTTGACAAAACAGACTTTAAAACAAAAAAGACTATTGTAAGAGAAAAACAAGGGCATTACATAATGATAAAGTAATCAATTCAATAAAAGGATGTAACATTTGTCAATATTTGTGTACCCAACAAAGAAGCATGTATACATCAATTATTAGATGGATAGACAGCAATAAAGTGGGGAACTTTAATACCCAACTTACATCAATGTATAGATCATCCAGATAGTAAATCGGTAAGGAAACATTGGCCTTAAACAACACATTAGGTCAGATAGACTTAACAGATATATCTGGAATATTCCAACCAAAAGCAACAAAATATACAATCTTCTCAAGTGCACAGGATAGATCATATGTTAGGCCACAAAACAAGACAATAAGGATTAAAATATCAAGCATCTTTTCTGACCACAATGGTATGAAACTACCCATGAATTATATGAAGAAAACCAGAAAATCAATAAATATGTAAAGAATAATATGATGCTGAACAACAAATGGATCAAAGAAGAAATCAAAAGAGAAATTTAAAAAATACCCTTAGACAAATGAAAATGGAAACATAGCATATGGGATGCTGCAAATACAGTACTAATAGAGAAACTCACAGCAATAAATGCCTACCTGAAGAAACAAGGACATCTGATAAACAACCAAACTTTTTATACCTCAAGGAACTGGAAGAAAAAGATGAAGTCTACAGTTAAGTAGACGTAAAGATGACAGCAGAAAGAAAATAACAAAATGGCAATAAGTACCTGCCTGTCAATTGCTTTATTCGATTTACTAACATAAATGGACTAAATGCTCTAATCAACAGATATAAGGTGGCAGAATTGTTTGGAAAGCAACAACAATGACCTATCTATATCCTGCCTTCAGGAGATTCACCTCAGACCTAAAAAGACTTTCAGACTGAAAGTGAAGGGATGGAAAAAAATTTCCCATGCAAATGGAGATGGGGGGGAAAAGCCACGGTAACAACACTTTTATTGGACAAAATAAAGACTATAGCAGGAGACAAAGAAGGGCGTTACATAATGATAAAGGAATCAACCCAACGAGAGGATAGAACAATTGAAAATATCTACACACCCAACCTTGGAGTACCTCAATACGTAAAGCAAATATTAGTGGACATAAAGAGAGAAATTGATGGTAATACAATAATAATGGACTTCAACACCCATTTACAGTAATGGATAGACGGATCATCCAAGAAGAAAATCAATAAGGAAATAGTGGATACATTGGACCACATATACGTAACCGATATGCACAAAACATTCCATCCCAAAACAACAAAATATACATTCACAATCTAACCCTACACCTAAATGATCTAGAAAAAGAACAAGCAAAACCCAGAATGAGTATAAGAAAGAAAATAACATGGGGCACCTGGGTGGCTCAGATTAAGCGTCCAGCTTCAGCTCAGGTCATGATCTCACCATTTGTGAGTTTGAGCCCCACATCAGGCTGAGCCTGGAGCCTGCTTCAGATTCTGTGTCTTCCTCTCTCCCCTCCCCTCCCCTGCTCACACTCTGTCTCTCAAAAATAAACATTAAAAAATTTTTTTAAAAAGGAAAGAAAATAACCTAGATCAAGGAAGAAACAGAGGACACAGAGACAAAAAAAAAAAAAAAAAAAGAAAAGAAAAAAAATCAGTTAAACCACGAGCTGGTTGTTTGAAAGATAAATAAAATTGATAAACATTTAGCCAAACTCATCAAAACAAAACAAAACAAAACGACCCCAAGAAATAAAATCTGAAACTGACATCACAGGAACATGTAGGATCATCAAAGACTACAATAAAATATCATATGCCTACAAGCTGGACAATAGAAAAAAATGGATAAAGTCCTAGGAAAATAATTGTCCAAAACTGAATCAGGAATATAAAATCTGAATCAACCAATTACTAGTAATGGAATTGAATTAGCAATTAAAAAGGACCAGATGGATTCACAGGTGAATTCTACCAAACATGCTACAAAACTATAGTAATCAGAACAGTATGGTCCTGACACAAAAACAGATACAATGATTAACAGAACAGAATAGACAACCTGGAAATAAACCCATAATTAAACGGTCAATTAATCTACAACAACGGAGGCTAGAATATGCAATGGGGAAAAGAAAGTCTTTTCAATAAATAGTGTTGGGATCACTGGACAGCAGCATGCAAAAGAATGAAACTGGACAGCTTTCTAACACCATACACAAAAATAAACTAAAGATGGTTTGAAGACCTATATGTGAGGCCTGCAGCCATAAAACTCCTGCCAGATAGCACAGGCAGTAATTTTTCTGACATCGATTATAGCAACATTTTTGTAGAGATGTCTCGTAAGGCAAGAGAAACACATGTACAAATAAACTATTGGGACCCTATCAGAATAAAAAGCTTTTTCACTGTGAAGGAAACCATTAACAAATCAAAAAGGCAACCTACTGAACTGGAAAAAGTATTTGCAAATGATATATCTGGCAAAAGGTTAATAACCAAAATGTAGAACAGTCTTATATAACTCAACACCAAAACAACAAACAATCCAATTTAAAAATGGGCAGAGGACCTCAGTAGACATTTTTTCTCAAAGAATACATCCAGGTGGCCAACACATGAAAAGATGCTCAACCTCACTTATCATCAGGGAAATGCAAATCAAAACCACAATGAGAGATCACTGCACACCCGTCAGCATGGTTAAAATAAAAAGCACAAGAAATAACAAGTGCTGGTGAGGGGAGAAAAAGGAACCTTCATGCACTGTTGGTGGGGATGAAAAGTGGTGCAGCTGCTATGGACAAACTGTATGAAAGTTGCTCAATGAATTAAAAACAGAAATAGTATATGACCCTATATTTTCTCCATTGGGTATTTACCCAAAGAAAATGAAAACACTAATTTGAAAAGACCTATGAACCCCTGTATTTATTGCAGCATTATTTATAACAGCTGAGATACAGAAGCAAAACCTAAGTGTCCGTTGACAGACAAATGGATAAAAAAAGATGGGCGATCTATATATTATACACAAACATACATACACAATGGAATATTGCACAGCCATCAAAAGGAGGAGATCATGCTATTGTTGGCAACACAGACGGACCTAGCAGAGAAATATGTCAGACAGAGGAAGATGGATACCATACGATTTCACTCATATGTGGAATCTGAAAGACAAACAAAACAAATAAACAAACAAGAAAAAGCAGAATCAGATCTGTAAATACAGAAAACTATGGTTGCCAGAGGGAAGGGGTTGGGGGAAAGGGCAAAATCAGTAAAGGTGAGTGGGAGATACAGGTTCTTCTTATGGAATAAGTCATGGGAATAAAAGGCACAGCATAAGGAACATAGCCAATGATATTATAATAGCACTGTATGGTGACAGATGGTAGCTACACTCGTGGTGAGCAGAGCAGAATGTCGAAACTTCTCAAATTGTTATGTTGTACACCTGGAACTAATATCATATTGTATGTCAACTATCCTTAAATTAAAAAAAAGAGGAAATTAAATAAAATCAGAAAGATGTTACAACTGATACCACAGAAGCACAAAGGATCATTAGGGACTATTATGAACAAGTATATCCCAAAATATTAGACAACCCAGAAGAAATGCCTAAATTCCTAGCAACATCTAACATCATGAAGAAATAAAAAAATCTCAACAGGCCAGTACTAGTAATGAGATTTAATCGAAAACCTAACACACAGAAGTCCAAGATGAGACATCTTCCCCAGGGAACTCTATCAAACATTCAACGAAGAATTAATACCAATCTTTTTCAAACTCTCCCAAAAACTGCAAAGGAGGCAATGCTTCCAAATTCATCTTAGGAGGCTAGCATTCCATGGATACTGATACCAAACAAGGACACCACAAGTAAAGAAAATTATAGGCCAATATCCCTGATGAACATAACACACTAAATTCATCATTACTTTTTTTTTTAATTTAAAAAAATTTTTAAACTTACTTTTGAGAGAGACAGAGGCAGAGTGTGAGTGGGGGAGGGGCAGAGAGAGAGAGAGAGAGACAGAGAGAGAGACAGAGAGAGAGAGAGAGAGAGAGAGAGAGAGAGAAAGGGAGACACAGAATCAGAAGCAGGCCCCAGGCTCTGAGCTGTCAGTACAGAGCCCGATGTGGGAGTCAAACTCACGAATGGTGAGATCACATCCTGAGTTGATGTTGGACGCTTAACTGACTGAGCCACCCAGGGGCCCCCATCAATACTTTAAAGTATCATATACCATGATCAAGTGGAGGTTAATCCAGGGATGAAAAGATGGTTCAACATCTGCAAATCACTCAATGTGATATACTACATTAACAAAATGAAAGATAAAAATCTTACGATCATCTCAACAGATGCAGAGGAAGCCTTTAACAAAATTCAACATCCATTTATATTAAAAACTCTCAAATGGGTATAAATAGGGAATTCCCTTCAATGTAACACAAGCCATATATGACCAGGTGAAAATCTGTAAGTTTTTCCTGTAAAATCAGGAGCAAGACTAGTATGATTGCTTTAGCTACTTTTATTCAATATGGTACTGGAAATGCCATATTACTAGATCAATTAGGCAAGAAAAATGAACAAAGGCATACAAACTGGAAAGGAAGAAGTTAAGCTCTTTGCATATGACATGATATTATATATGGAAAACCATAAAGACTGCATGAGAAACCGTTAGAATGAATTTGGTAAAGTTGCAGGATGTAAAATCAATATACAGAAATCTGGTGCATGTTTATACATTAATAATGAACCATCAGAAAGAGAAATTAAGACAACAATCCATTGATATTTGCTCCAAAAAGAATGAAATACATAGGAATAAATTTAACCCAGGAGGTAAAAGACCAAAAACTATCAGACATTAATGAAAGAAATTAAAGACACGGGAAAAAAAGGGAAAGATATCCAATGTTCATACAATGGAAGAATTAACAATAAAAAAATCCATATTACCCCAAACAATCTTTTAAAAAAAAGTTTGTTCATTTATTTTGAGATATAGTGGATGCACAAGTAGGAGAGGGGCAGAGGGGGAGAGAGAGAGAGAAAGAGAGAGAGGGAGGGAGAGAGGGAGAGGGAGAGGGAGAGGGAGAGGGAGAGGGAGAGGGAGAGGGAGAGGGAGAGGGAGAGAGAGAGAGAGAGAGAGAGAGAGAACATCCCAAGTAGGCTCCATGCCCAGTGGGGAGACCGAGATGGGGCTTGAAACCACAACCCTGGGGTCATGACCTGAGCCAAAGTCAAGAGTCAGATGCTTAACCAACTGAGCCACCTAGGCACCCCAACATAATCTTCATTCAATGCAATACCTATTAAGATTCCAATGGCATTTTCTACAAAATTAGAAGAAACACACCTAAAATTTTATAAAAACACAAAAGATGCTCGCTCAGTAGCCAAAGCACTCTTATGAACAAAGCTGATGGCATCATGCTCCCTTATTTCAAACTGTATCACAAAGCTATAGCAACAAAACAGTATAACACTGACATAAAAACACCTAAGTTAATGGAACAGAAATAAACCCACTCATATATGATCAATTAATTTATGACAGAGGTAAGGATATATGATTGGGAAAACCAGACAGCCCCGTGCAAAACAATGAAACTGGGCCACTATCTTATACCATACACAAAAATTAACTCAAGATGGATTAAAGACTGGAATGTAAGAGCTGAAACCGTAAACACACTCCCAAATAACATAGGCATAGGTGTTGGTGGTGATACTTTGAATGTGACACCAAAAGCAAAAGCAACAAAAGCAAAAATAAACAGGTAGGACGACCTCAACCTAAAAGTCTTCTACATAGCAGCCCATCCACATAATGAAAAGGCAATGGCAGAAGGTGTTTACACATCACATACCCAATTAGCGTTTAATATCCAAAATATATATGGAATGCATACAACTGAACACCAAACAACAATGAAAACAATTTTAAAAAATGGGCCGAAGTTGTGACTCGACGTTTTTTCCAAAGACAACGTACAGATGGCTAAGAGACACATGAAAAGATGCTCTACATCATAAATCATCAGGGAGATACAAATCAAAACACCAGTGAGAGACCACCTCAAGTCTATTAAAATGGCTAGTATCCAAAAAGAGAAGGAATTAAGTGTTGGTGAAGATGTGGAGGAAAGGGAACCATCATGCACTGTTGGCAGAAATGTAAAATGGCACAGCCACTATGGCAAAGAATATGGAGACTCCTCAAAAAATTAAAAATAGAACTACCATATTATCCAGCAATTCCACTTTGGGGTATTTGTCCAAAGAAAATGAAGAAAATTGAAACATTTACTTGAAAAGATATCCGCACTCCTGTGTTCATTGCAGCATTCCTTAAACTAGCTAAGATACTGAAATGACCTGTCTCCATCAACAGATGAATGGATAAAGGAATTGTATATATACATAATGGAATATTATTCAACCTTTAAAAAGAATGAAATCTTGCCACTGATAACAACATGCATGGAACTTGATGGCATTATGCTAAGTGAAGTAAGACCGAGAAAGACAAATACTGTGTGATTTCTCTTATATGTGGAATTTAAACAAACAAAAAACAGCCTCATGGATATACAGAAAGGACTGGCGATAGCTACAGATGGGGAGTAGGGGATGGGAGAAATGGGAGAGTGAGATCGAAAGGTAAAAAAAATATATATATTATACATATATATATTATAATTACATATATAATACATATACTATACATATAATTACATATATAATATACAACGTATTATATATTATATATGTAATATATATTATCTATATAATATACATGTACATATATACATGTAATATTACATATATCTATAATATATATGATATATATCTATATATAACTATATATCTATAGATATCTATATATATATATAGATATATATATGAAACTTGGTCTATGAAGATGCTTTAAAGTGTACCACAAAGAGGTATTTTGGAGCTAAGGGACATGCAGATTGAACACTACTGAAATTAAGAGGGTATGGAATCTGAGAAATGGGATATCATGAAGATACAGAATTTGGTTTTCACAGTGGGCCTTCCAGAAAGGTGAAAAGAACATGCAGGCAGGCTTTTGTAGGCTGTTGATAGAAATGGAAAGATACTCCTGTCATTAAAAGTATATGTCCAGTTATTTTCAGCCGATCCAAGATAATTCTGTCACACACAACTCCCAGGGATTTGTTCGTAAAAAAAATAAGGTTAACATGGATGAGAGTTAGCTATTCCCCCACAACCTTGACTACAGGATACAATCAAAGTCTTACATAATTCTGCCAATCATAGACATTAGTTATGCATCTGTTATAGGTAAGCATAAAACTGTTCATTTACCTTGTTTTCTAAACATAGTGAAGTTCTAGGTCTATCGTTTTGGGTGATTTGATCATACGTTGCATGAAAGGTTCACTTGTACCAGATGTGATAATATTTCTTCAAATGGACCACCAACAAGAAATTCTTTTTTTTTTTTAACTATATGAAATTTATTGTCAAATTGGTTTCCATACAACACCCAGTGCTCATCCCAAAAGGTGCCCTCCTCAATACCCATCACCCACCCTCCACTCCCTCCCACCCCCCATCAGCCCTCAGTTTGTTCTCAGTTTTGAAGAGTCTCTTATGCTTTGGCTCTCTCCCACTCTAACCTTTTTTTTTTTCCTTCCCCTCCCCCATGGGTTCCTGTTAAGTTTCTCAGGATGCACATAAGAGTGAACACATATGGTATCTGTCTTTCTCTGTATGGCTTATTTCACTTAGCATAACACTCTCCAGTTTCATCCACGTTGCTACAAAGGGCCATATTTCATTCTTTCTCATTGCCACATAGTACTCTATTGTGTATATGAACCACAATTTCTTTATCCATTCATCAGCTGTTGGACATTTAGGCTCTTTCCATCATTTGGCTATTGTTGAGAATGCTGCTATAAACATTGGGGTACAAGTGCCCCTATGCATCAGTACTCCTGTATCGCTTGGGTAAATTCCTAGCAGTGCTATCGCTGGGTCATAGGGTAGGTCTATTTTTAATTTTTTGAGGAACTTCCACACTGTTTTCCAGAGCGGCTATACCAGTTTGCATTCCCACCAACAGTGCAAGAGGGTTCCTGTTTCTCCACATCCTGTCCAGCATCTATAGTCTCCTGGTTTGTTCATTTTGGCCACTCTGACTGGCATGAGGTGATATCTGAGTGTGGTTTTGATTTGTATTTCCCTGATGAGGAGCAACGTTGAGCATCTTTTCATGTGCCTGTTGGCCACCCAGATGTCTTCTTTAGAGAAGTGTCTATTCATGTTTTCTGCCCATTTCTTCACTGGATTATTTGTTTTTCAGGTGTGGAGTTTGGTGACTTCTTTATAGATTTTGGATACTAGCCCTTTGTCCGATATGTCATTTGCAAATATCTTTTCCCATTCCGTTGGTTGCCTTTTAGTTTTGTTGATTGTTTCCTTTGTTGTGCAGAAGCTTTCTATGTTCATGAGGTCCCAATAGTTCATTTTTGCTTTTAATTCCCTTGCCTTTGGGGATGTGTCAAGTAAGAAATTGCTACGGCTGAGGTCAGAGAGGTGTTTTTCTGCTTTCTCCTCTAGGGTTTTGATGGTTTCCTGTCTCACATTCAGGTCCTTTATCCATTTTGAGTTTATTTTTGTGAATGGTGTGAGAAAGTGGTCTAGTTTCATCCTTCTGCATGTTGCTGTCCAGTTCTCCCAGCACCATTTGTTAAAGAGACTTTTTTCCATTGGATATTCTTTCCTGCTTTGTCAAAGATGAGTTGGCCATACATTTGTGGGTCTAGTTCTGGGGTTTCTATTCTATTCCATTGGTCTATGTGTCTGTTTTTATGCCAATACCATGCTGACTTGATGATGACAGCTTTGTAGTAGAGGCTAAAGTCTGGGATCGTGATGCCTCCTGCTTTGGTCTTCTCAAAATTACTTTGGCTATTTGGGGCCTTTTGTGGTTCCATACAAATTTTAGGATTGCTTGTTCTAGCTTCGAGAAGAATGCTGGTGCAATTTTGATTGGGATTGCATTGAATCTGTAGATAGCTTTGGGTAGTATTGACAGTTTGACAATATTTATTCTTCCAACCCATGAGCACGGAATGTTTTTCCATTTCTTTATATCTTCTTCAATTTCCTTCATAAGCTTTCTATAGTTTTCAGCATACAGATCTTTTACATCTTTGGTTAGGTTTATTCCTAGGTATTTTATCATTCTTGGTGCAGTTGTGAATGGGATCAGTTTCCTTATTTGTCTTTCTGTTGCTTCATTATTAGTGTATAAGAATGCAACTGATTTCTGTACATTGATTTTGTATCCTGCATCTTTGCTGAATTCATGTATCAGTTCTAGCAGACTTTTGGTGGAGTCTATCAGATTTTCCATGTATAATATCATGTCATCTGCAAAAAGTGAAAGCTTGACTTCATCTTATCCAATTTTGATGCCTTTGATTTCCTTTTGTTGTCTGATTGCTGATGCTAGAACTTCCAACACTATGTTAAACAACAGTGGTGAGAGTGGACATCCCTGTCGTGTTCCTGATCTCAAGGAAAAAGCTCTCAGATTTTCCCCATTGAGGATGATGTTAGCTGTGGGCTTTTCATAAATGGCTTTTATGATGTTTAAGTATGTTCCTTCTATCCTGACTTTCTCGAGGGTTTTTATTAAGAAAGGATGCTGAATTTTGTCAAATGCTTTTTCTGTATCAATTGACAGGATCATATGGTTCTTATCTTTTACTAATGTGATGTATCATGTTGATTGATTTGCGAATGTTGAACCAGCTCTGTATCCTAGGAATGAATCCCACTTGATCATGGTGAATAATTCTTTTTATATGCTGTTGAATTCGATTTGCTAGTATCTTATTGAGAATTTTTGCATCCATATTCATCAGGGATATTGGCCTGTAGTTCTCTTTTTTTACTGGGTCTCTGTCTGGTTTAGTAATCAAAGTAATACTGGCTTCATAGAATGAGTCTGGAAGTTTTCCTTCCCTTTCTATTTTTTGGAATAGCTTGAGAAGGATAGGTATTATCTCTTCTTTAAATGTCTCGTAGAATTCCCCTGGGAAGCCATCTGGTCCTGGACTCTTATTTGTTGTGAGACTTTTGATAACTGATTCAATTTCCTCGCTGGTTATGGGTCTGTTCAAGTTTTCTATTTCTTCCTGTTGGAGTTTTTGAAGTGTGTGGGTGTTTAGGAATTTGTCCATTTCTTGGAGGTTGTCCAATTTGTTGGCATACAGTTTTTCATAGTATTCCCTGATAATTCCTTGTATTTCTGAGGGATTGGCTGTAATAATTCCATTTTCATTCATAATTTTATTTATTTGGGTCATCTCCCTTTTCTTTTTGAGAAGCCTGGCTAGAGGATTATCAATTTTGTTTATTTTCTCAAAAAACCAACTCTTGGTTTCATTGATCTGCTTGACTGTTTTTAGATTCTATATTGTTTATTTCTGCTCTGATCTTTATTATTTCTCTTCTTCTGCTGGGTTTGGGGTGTCTTTGCTGTTCTATTTCCTTTAGGTGTGCTGTTAGATTTTGTATTTAGGATTTTTCTTGTTTCTTGAGATAGGCCTGGATTGCAATGTATTTTCCTCTCAGGACTGCCTTTGCTGCATCCCAAAACATTTGGATTGTTGTCTTTTCATTTTCATTTGTTTCCATATATTTTTAAATTTCCTCTCTAATTGCCTGGTTGACCCATTCATTCTTTAGTAGGGTGTTCTTTAACCTCCATGCTTTTGGAGGTTTTCCAGACTTTTTCCTGTGGTTGATTTCAAGCTTCATAGCATTGTGGTCTGAAAGTATGCATGGTATAATTTCAATTCTTGTAAACTTATGAAGGGCTGTTTTGTGACCCAGTATATGATCTATCTTGGAGAATGTTCCATGTGCACTCGAGAAGAAAGTATATTCTGTTGCTTTGGGATGCAGAGTTCTAAATATATCTGTCAAGTCCACCTGATCCAATGTATCATTCAGGGCCCTTGTTTCTTTATTGACCGTGTGTCTAGATGATCTATCCATTGTTGTAAGTGGGGTGTTGAAGTCCCCTGCAATTACCACATTCTTATCAATAAGGCTGCTTATGTTTGTAATTGTTTTATATATTTGGGGGCTCCCGTATTCGGCGCATAGACATTTATAATTGTTATCTCTTCCTGATGGATAGACCCTGTAATTATTACATAATGCCCTTCTTGATCTCTTGTGACAGCCTTTAATTTAAAGTCTAGTTTGTCTGATAGAAGTATGGCTACTCCAGCTGTCTTTTGACTTCCAGTAGCATGATAGCTATTCTCCATCCCCTCACTTTCAATCTGAAGGTGTCCTCAGGTTTAAAATGAGTCTTTTCTAGACAGCAAATAGATGGGTCCTGTTTTTTTTTTTTTTTATCCATTCTGATACCCTATGTCTTTTGGTTGGAGCATTTAGTCCATTTACATTCAGTGTTATTATAGAAAGATAGGAGTTTAGAGTCATTGTGATGTCTGTAGGTTTCATGCTTGTAACGATGTCTCTGGTACTTGGTCTCACAGGATCCCCCTTAGGATCTCTTGTAGGGCTGGTTTAGTGGTGACGAGTTCCTTCAGTTTTTGTTTGTTTGGGAAGACCTTTATCTCTCCTTCTATTCTAAATGACAGATTTGCTGGATAAAGGATTCTCAGCTGCCTATTTTTTCTGTTCATCACACGGAAGATTTCCTGCTATTCCTTTCTGGCCTGCCAAGTTTCAGTAGAGAGATCTGTCACGAGTCTTATCGGTCTCCGTTTCTATGTTAGAGCACGTTTATCCCAAGCTGCTGTCAGAATTTTCTCTTTATCCTTGTATTTTGCCAGTTTCACTATGATATGTCGTGCAGAAGATCGATTCAAGTTACGTCTGAAGGGAGTTCTCTGTGCCTCTTGGATTTCAATGCCTTTTTCCTTCCCCAGATCAGGGAAGTTCTCAGCTATTATTTCTTCAAGTACACCTTCAGCACCTTTCCCTCTCTCTTCCTCCTCTGGAATACCAATTATGTGTAGATTATTTCTCTTTAGTGCATCACTAAGTTCTCTAATTTTCCCCTCATACTCCTGGGTTTTTTTATCTCTTTTTCTCAGCTTCCTCTTTTTCCATAATTTTATCTTCTAGTTCTCCTATTCTCTCTTCTGCCTCTTCAATCCGAGCTGTGGTTGTCTCCATTTTATTTTGCAGCTCATTAATAGCATTTTTTAGCTCCTCCTGGCCGTTCCTTAGTCCCTTGATCTCTGTAGCAATAGATTCTCTGCTGTCCTGTATACCGTTTTCAAGCCCAGCGATTAAATTTATGACTATTATTCTAAATTCACTTTCTGTTACGTTATTTAAATCCTTTTTTGATTGGTTCGCTAGCTGTCAGTATTTCCTGAAGATTCTTTTCACAGGGGAATTCTTCCTTTTTGTCATTTTGGATAGTCCCTGGAGTGGTGTGGAACTGCAGGGCACTTCCCCTGTGCTGTCTTGAATAACTTGGGCTGGTGGGTGGGGCCACAGTCAGACCTGATGTCTGCCCCCAGCCCACCGCTGGGGCCACAGTCAGACTGGTGTGTACCTTCTCTTCCCCTCTCCTAGGGGCAGGATTCACTGTGGGGTGGTGTGGCCCATCTGGGCTACTTGCACACTGCCAGCCTTGTGGTGCTGGGGATCTGGCGTATTAGCTGGGGTGGATCGGCAAGGTGCACAGGGGCGGGAGGGGCAGGCTCAGCTCGCTTTGCCTTCGGTGGTCCGCTTTAGGAGGGGCCCTTCGGCACCGGGAGTGAGTCAGACCCGCTGCCAGAGGGATGGATCCGCAGAAGCACAGCATTGGGTGTTTGCGAGGTGCAAGCAAGTTCCCTGATAGGAACCGGTTCCCTTTGGGATTTTGGCTGGGGGATGGGCGAGGGAGATGGCTCTGGTGAGCGCCTTTGTTCCCCTCCAAGCTGAGCTCTGTCATCCGGGGCTCAACAACTCTCCCTCCCGATGTCCTCCAGCCCTCCTGCTCTCCAAGCAGAGCTGTTAGCTCATAACATTCCAGACGTTAAGTCCCGCTTGCTGTCCGAACACACTCTGTCTGGCCCCTCCACTTTTGCAAGCCAGACTCGGGGGCTCTGCTTTGCTGGCGGGCCGCCCCTTCGCCCTGGCTCCCTCCCGCCAGTCTGTGTAGCTCGCACCGCCTCTCCGCCCTTCCTACCCTCTTCTGTGGGCCGCTCCTCTACACTTGGCTCCAGAGAATCCGTTCTGCTAGTCTTCTAGCGGTTTTCTGGGTTATTTAGGCAGGTATGGGTGGAATCTAAGTGATCAGCAGGATGCCTTGAGCCCAGTGTCCTCCTATGCCGCCATCTTCCCGCCGATGGAAACCAACAAGAAATTCTTAGACCAATTTCTAGTCCAAAGACTGCTGGGGATTTAAGCTTTGGGAACCATCTCTAAGAGTAAAACATCTAGACCCTGCTGAATTCTTACAACCAGTCCATGAAAATAATACCGAGTATCTGAGCATTTTAGCTAAGCTATTAACACATATCCCGAATGCCTTTAATTTCTCACTGAGAGCCCATTTCTAACACTCATCATGTTTATTACAAGCTATCAATTTAATAAAAAACCAATTCTGACACTCTGTGCTGATTAACAAAGCATCTGTCTGGGTTTAATCGATATACGGATAGTAGATGCACTTTTCATAGCTGCTGCTCTGGTGTGGGCTTTCTGTTCAGAATGTTCAGGTACACACTGATTAGGCCAATTGGCTGCACGGATCATTTAACCTGGCACAGGAGATCACTGTGCCGGGGTGGGAACATTTCAAAGGACTTCTATATTTAACAGTGGCCAAAGGCAGCGGTGGAAATTGCTTGGAAGGGTCAGGTGGAGCTAGATCACAGAATAAGGCACAGAATTTTCTTATATTGTCTTTTTCTGTCTTTCTGTCTGTCTTCCCATCCATCCTTCTGTTGGTCTTTCTTTCTTTTTATTTTGTTAACTCAGGAGAGTAACACAACTAGAACTAAGATCCAAGATGATTCATTTGACCATCAGACTCAGTGGAAGGAAACAAGGACATGTGATAAAGATACAGGAAGCAGGTAGATGCATAATAAAGCCTGAACAGTTGCTCTGCTAAGAATAGAGGAAGTGGAGGGAAAGCATAAGAGCTATTTCCACAGAGAATACATAAAAATATTGATTCTGCTTCCCATTCGGGTAATGTTTGGTCTTTCATATATCTCCTTTAATTTTGATACAAACGCCAGAAGATTAATGCCCTCTACGTTGAAGATGGCCATTCACAGAGATTACACATGCTCATCCACACTCACAAGCCTAGTATGATGCCGGAGTCGGGACTTGGAGGCCACAGCAGGTACAAGTACAGAGAAAGGCACAACTCAAGACACAGGCCAGCCTGTGGTGCAAAACTTGTACCTCAGTAGTGAGCAACCTAGTGATCTCTTCTAAGTAAGCCTCCCTTCCGACCCAGGGAGTCCACCTACAACAGTGTGTCTTACCTCTTCTCCCCATGTAGTTTTTTAAAAATTTTTTAAAAAAATGTTTATTTCTGAGAGAGAGAGAGTGAGTAGGGGAGGGGCAGAGAGAGAGGGAGACAGAGAATCCCACGCGGGGCTCGATCTTAAGAACTGTGAGATCATGACCTGAAGCCAAAATCAAGAGTGGGATGTTTAACCAATGGAGCCACCCAGGTGCCCCTCTCCACGTGTATTTTTAAGCATTTGTGTGAGAGTATTAAGTTCAATATTGTTTGAAGTAGCAAGAGATTGACAGCTGGTTAACAAATTAAGAGGCAAATATCCATTCAATAGAATATTGTACAATTGTTAAAAAGAAAGCAGTCGTTTCTTTATGTACTGATAATACAGCCTAGACATCTGATGTTAACAGAAAAGAGCAAAGTACTGGGGAGAGCGAAGGGGTGGGAACTTACAGTGTGTTTAAAAATGAAAAAATACACACACAAGCACAGAGTTACATTGTCCATCTCTAGAAAGACATGAAGAAATGAACAGGGGTCACCTCTGGGAAAATCAAGTAGGTAGTAACTAAAGAACTGGGCTGTAAAGAAGATTTTTCACCATATGCCTGTTTGTATATTTTGAATTACATAACATACTACTTTTTTTTTAAAGCGTTTTTCCTCAAAAAAATGAAGAAAGAAAAAAAATCAAAGACAAAATATGGGCTTTGGACTCAAAAAGAATTTGTTTCTACTACTTAGCTAGCTACGTGAACATAGCCAAGGTATTTTATTTTTAATTTACTGTGACATCAGGGGCGCCTGGGTGGCCCAGTCGGTTAAGTGTCCGACTTGGGTTCAGGTCATGATCTCGTGTTTTCTGAGTTCGATTCCGCATCAGGCTCCGTGCTGCCAGCTCAGAGCCTAGAGCCTGGAGCCTGGAGCCTGGAGCCTGCTTAGGATTCTGTGTCTTCCTCTTTCTCTGCCCCTCCCCTCACGCATGTGCGCGTGCTTGCTCTCTCTCAAAAATAAATAGAAAACACTTAAAAATTTGTTTAAATTTACTGTGACATCACAGTACATACGACAAACAAAAGAAAGTCTCTTATGAAACCAGCACTGTAAAACTGATGTAATTCTTTTTAGTCTTTAAACACACGTGCGCACGCACACACACATTTTACATCTGATTAAAAACAATTTTAAAATGTATATTATAAGATTCATCAGCCCATGTAAGGTATAGTGACTTATGATGGTGACTTAGAATCGTGAGAAGTATTTAAATGTTTATTTTTCAATAAGTGCACTATGTTTTCCTGTTTCAGTCCCGAAATCATCTTTATTGCCAAGTGAACCCTTCCTGGCTAATAGCATATCCTACCCAGAGAAAAAGTAGCAACAATGTTATTACTTTATTATTTTTTTAAATATGAAATTTATTGTCAAATTGGTTTCCATACAGCACCCAGTGCTCATCCCAACAGGTGCCCTCCTCTCCTTCCCATTCCCCGCCTCTCCTTCCCACCCCCCATCAACCCTCAGTTTATTCTCAGTTTTTAAGAGTCTCTTGTGGTTTGGCTCCCTTCCTCTCTAACTTTTTTTTCCTTCCCCTCCCCCATGGTCTTCTGTTAAGTTTCTCAGGATCCACATAGGAGTGAAAACATATGGAATCTGTCCTTCTCTGTATGACTTATTTCACTTAGCATCACACTCTCCAGTTCCATCCACGTGGCTACAAAAGGCCATATTTCATTCTTTCTCATTGCCACGTAGTATTCCATTGTGTATATAAACCACAATTTCTTTGTCCATTCATCAGTTGATGGACATTTAGGCTCTTTCCATAATTCATTTATTAAATGCTGGCACATTATTACTCCTGAGAGTGTATCATCCAGTAACTTCCAGAGATGTTAGCATTATTTCTGTGCTTCACTGATGATGAGGACACATGGCAGTCTTAGCCCGAGCATGCAAGAAAATAGGAACCATAGTTCATTTTCCAGGCATGTTAAATCTACCAGTCAGAATTTTATAGCATAAATGTACAATAACGTTTTCAGCAGTGCCTTTGACCTCTTTAGGCCATAATCACTGCAATTGCAGACCATGCTTTTTCTCTGTTGGCCACAACCTGCCTTCCACATACTGTCTGGAGAGAGAAGGAGAAGGGCCCATGTGCCAAGTGAGAAGAACAGCCCCATCCGCACAAGAGACATCTGTCCTTATTAGGTAGGGCTTAAGGCCAGGCTGGGAGAGCATGAGGTGCCCCACTGATCAGAGGCAAGACAGGACATACATTGAAAGGGTCTGTGCCAACGTGGAACAAGTCTCAAAAGCCCTCAGAGGAAGTAGGCCACCCCCAGACTGCTTGATACAGATCAGAGCCCATGAAGGCGGCTGAGTCCCGGGGTCCAGGGCAAGGTCGCCCCACCTGCAAAGCTGTCCACATTGATCTGGACCCTTCACAGAAGGAGCGTTCAGTAGAGAAATGAGCATCTTGCTTAAGCCATTCTATTGTTTGCTCTCTGGTGCAGTAGTATAGACTTATCATCATTAATATACTCCCATATAATAGATACTGCAAATCTGTCACTTCCATAAATCTGAGAGGCAAGAAAAAATATATTTTATTTTTGCTTTAATTTGAACTTACATTGGTTAGGTTGAGCCTTTGCTTCTCAATTATTTGTATTTCTTCTTTGAACGGTCTCTTACCCTCCAGTGCCCATTAATAATTTTTTAAAATTTAAATCCAAGTTAGTTAACATGTAGTGTAATAATGATTTCAGGAATAGAATCTGGTGATTCATCACTTACATAGAACACCCAGTGCTCACCCCAACAAGTGTCCTCCTTAATTCCCATCACCTATTTAGCCCATCCCCCCCAACACTCTGCCAGCATCCCTCAGTTTGTTCTCTGTATTTAACAGTCTCTTATGGTTTGTCTCCCTCTCTATTTTTATCTTATTTTTGCTTCCCTTTCCCTATGTTCATCTGTTGAGTTTCTCAAATTCCACATATGGGTGAAATCATATATTTGCCTTTCTCTGACTGACTTATTTCACTTAGCATAATACACTCTAGTTCCATCCACATTGTTGCAAATGGCAAGATTTCATTCTTTTTGATCACTGAGTAATACTCCATTGTTTATGTGCACGTGTGTGTGTGTGTGTATGTGTGTGTGTGTGTATCACATCTTCTTTATCCATTCATCAGTTGATGGACATTTGGGTTCTTTCTATACTTTGACTATTGTCAATAGCACTGCTGTAACATTGGGGTGCATGTGCCCCTTCGAAATAGCCCTCCTGTACCCTTTGGAAAAATACTAGTAGTGCAATTGCTGGGTCAGAGGGTAGTTCTATTTTTAATATTTTGAGGAACCTCCATACTGTTTTCCAGAGTGGCTGCACCAGTTTGCATTCCCACCAACAGTACAAGAGGGTTCCCATTTCTCCACATCCTCTCCAGCATCTATAGTCTCCTGGTTTGTTCATTTTAGCCACTCTGACTGGCATGAGGTGGTATCTCAGTGTGGTTTTGATTTGTATTTCCCTGATGAGGAGTGATGTTGAGCATCTCACTCTTCATAGATTTTGGATACTAACCCTTTATCTGATAGAATGGGAAAAGATATTTGCAAATGACTTATCGGTTGCCTTTTAGTTTTGTTGATTGTTTCCTTTGCAGTGCAGAAGCTTTTTATCTTGATGAGGTCCTAATAAAAGCAAAAATGAACTGTTTCCCTTGCCTCTGGACATGTGTCAGATAAGAAGGTATGCATGTACCCATTATTTTCTACTATGGTATTTTTCATAATGTTTTTTAAAAATCTATTTCAGGAGGGGGCCAATATGGCAGAGAAGTAGGGGGAAGCCATACTTCCAGCGTCTCTCAAAAAAAGAAGTGTAGAAGCCAAAGGACTTTGAACACCAGAGCCTGGGAGGAAAAGAGACTGAATCTACTAGGAAGAAAATGGGAAAGCTGGAAAAAAGGGCTACTCCAAGGAAAAATCAAAGCATACCTGGTGGAGGGTCCAAAATATTACTACGAGTAGGGCAATAAAATAACCAAAGTCACAACAGACAACAAGTAACAATCTTCAGAAAACACCTCCTGAAGGGCCAGGCCCTGGAGAGTGTACAACCTTCCTTTAATATAGCAGTGCTGACAGGTGCAGAGCACACAACAAGTGTTTCAAACGCATAAGGGACAGAAAACTAGCCAAAATGACGAAATGGAAGAATTCTCCTCAAAAGAAATTCCAGGAAGTAGCAACAGCTAATAAATTGATCAAAACCAATTTAAGCAATGTAATGGAACAAGAATTTAGAATAATAGTCATAAAATTAATCGCTGGGCTTCAAAAAAGCATAGAGGACAGCAGAGAATCTATTGCTACAGAGATCAAGGGACTAAAAAATAATCATGAGAATTAAAAAATACTATAAATGAGGTGCAAAATAAAATGCAGGTGGTCACAGCGCAGATTGAAGAGGCAGAGGAGAGAATAGGTGAATTAGAAGATAAAATTATGGAAAAAGAGGAAGCTGAGAAAAAGAGATAAAAAAAATCCAGGCGTACGAGGGGAGAATTAGAGAACTAAGTGATGCAATCAAACAGAACAATATCCATATCATAGGAATTCCAGAAGAAGAAGAGAAAGAGAAAGGGGCTGAAGGTGTACTTGAAATAATAACTGAGAACTTCCCTGATCTGGGGAAGGAAACAAGGATTGAAATCCAAGAGGACAGAGAACTTCCTTCAGATGTAACTTGAATCGATCTTCTCTGCACGACATATCATAGTGAAACTGGCAAAGTACAAGGATAAAGAGAGAGTTCTGAAAGCAGCTACGGATAAACGGGCCTTAACATACAAAGATAGACACCTAAGGGTAGTAGCAGACATATCTACTGAAACTTGGCAGGCCAGAAAGAAACGGCAGGAAATCTTCAATGTGATGAACAGAAAAAAATATGCAACCAAGAATCCTTTACCCACCAAGTCTGTCATTCAGAATTGAAGGAGAGATAAAGGTTTTCCCAAACAAACAAACACTGAAGGAATTCATCACCACTAAACCAGCCCTACAAGAGATCCTAAGGGGGACTCTGTGAGTGAAATGCTGCAAGGACCACCAAGTACCAGAGACATCACTACAAGCATGAAACCTACAGACATCACAATGACTCTAAACTCCTATCTTTCTATAATAACACTGAATGTAAATGGACTAAATGCTCCAACCAAAAGACATAGGGTATCAGAACGGATAAAAAAAAAAAAACAAGACCCATCTATTTGCTGTCTAGAAAAGACTCATTTTAAACCTGAGGACACCTTCAGTTTGAAAGTGAGGGGATGGAGAATAGCTATCATGCTACTGGAAGTCAAAAGACAGCTGGAGTAGCCATACTTCTATCAGACAAACTAGACTTTAAATTAAAGGCTGTCACAAGAGATCAAGAAGGGCATTATGGAATAATTACAGGGTCTATCCATCAGGAAGAGATAACAATTATAAATGTCTATGCGCCGAATACGGGGGCCCCCAAATATATAAAACAATTACAAACATAAGCAGCCTTATTGATAAGAATGTGGTAATTGCAGGGGACTTCAACACCCCACTTACAACAATGGATAGATCATCTAGACACACGGTCAATAAAGAAACAAGGGCCCTGAATGATACATTGGATCAGGTGGACTTGACAGATATATTTAGAACTCTGCATCCCAAAGCAACAGAATATACTTTCTTCTCGAGTGCACATGGAACATTCTCCAAGATAGATCATATACTGGGTCACAAAACAGCCCTTCATAAGTTTACAAGAATTGAAATTATACCATGCATACTTTCAGACCACAATGCTATGAAGCTTGAAATCAACCACAGGAAAAAGTCTGGAAAACCTCCAAAAGCATGGAGGTTAAAGAACACCCTACTAAAGAATGAATGGGTCAACCAGGCAATTAGAGAGGAAATTTAAAAATATATGGAAACAAATGAAAATGAAAAGACAACAATCCAAATGTTTTGGGATGCAGCAAAGGCAGTCCTGAGAGGAAAATACATTGCAATCCAGGCCTATCTCAAGAAACAAGAAAAATCCTAAATACAAAATCTAACAGCACACCTAAAGGAAATAGAACAGCAAAGACACCCCAAACCCAGCAGAAGAAGAGAAATAATAAAGATCAGAGCAGAAATAAACAATATAGAATCTAAAAACAGTCAAGCAGATCAATGAAACCAAGAGTTGGTTTTTTGAGAAAATAAACAAAATTGATAATCCTCTAGCCAGGCTTCTCAAAAAGAAAAGGGAGATGACCCAAATAAATAAAATTATGAATGAAAATGGAATTATTACAGCCAATCCCTCAGAAATACAAGGAATTATCAGGGAATACTATGAAAAACTGTATGCCAACAAATTGGACAACCTCCAAGAAATGGACAAATTCCTAAACACCCACACACTTCAAAAACTCCAACAGGAAGAAATAGAAAACTTGAACAGACCCATAACCAGCGAGGAAATTGAATCAGTTATCAAAAGTCTCACAACAAATAAGAGTCCAGGACCAGATGGCTTCCCAGGGGAATTCTACGAGACATTTAAAGCAGAGATAATACCTATCCTTCTCAAGCTATTCCAAAAAATAGAAAGGGAAGGAAAACTTCCAGACTCATTCTATGAAGCCAGCATTACTTTGATTCCCAAACCAGACAGAGAGCCAGCAAAAAAAGTCAACTACAGGCCAATATTCCTGATGAATATGGATGCAAAAATTCTCAGTAAGATACTAGCAAATCGAATTCAACAGCATATAAAAAGAATTATTCACTATGATCAAGTGGGATTCATTCCTGGGCTGCAGGGCTGATTCAATATTCACAAATCATTGTGACACATCACATTAATAAAAGAAAAGATAAGAACCATATGATCCTGTCAATGGATGCAGAAAAAGCATTTGACAAAATTCAGCATGCTTTCGTAATAAAAACGCTTGAGACAGTCGGGATAGAAGAAACATACTTAAACATCATAAAAGCCCACAGCTAATATCCTCCTCAATGGGGAAATACTGAGAGCTTTCCCCCTGAGATCAGGAACACTGCAGGGGATGTCCACTCTCACTGCTGTTATTTAATATAGCGTTGGAAGTTCTAGCATCAGCAATCAGACAACAAAAGGAAATCAAAGGCATCAAAATTGGCAAAGATGAAGTCAACCTTTCACTTTTTGCAGATGACATGATACTACACATGGAAAACCCAATAGATGCCACCAAAAGTCTGCTAGAATGGATACATGAATTCAGCAAAGTCGCAGAATACAAAATTAATCTACAGAGATCAGTTGCATTCTTATACACTAATAATGAAGCAACAGAAAGACAAATAAAGAAACTGATCCCATTCACAATTGCACCAAGAAGCATAAAATACCTAGGAATAAATCTAACCAAAGATGTAAAAGATCTGTATGCTGAAAACTATAGAAAGCTTATGAAGGAAATTGAAGAAGATATAAAGAAATGGAAAAACATTCCGTGCTCATGGGTTGGAAGAATAAATATTGTCAAACTGTCAATACTACCCAAAGCTATCTACAGATTCAATGCAATCCCAATCAAAATTGCACCAGCATTCTTCTCGAGGCTAGAACAAGCAATCCTAAAATTTGTATGGAACCACAAAAGGCCCCGAATAGCCAAAGTAATATTGTAGAAGAAAACCAAAGCAGGAGGCATCACAATCCCAGACTTTAGCCTCTACTACAAAGCTGTAATCATCAAGACAGCGAGGTATTGGCACAGACACATAGACCAACGGAATAGAGACTCCCGAATTGGACCCACAAATGTAGGGCCAACTCATCTTTGACAAAACAGGAAAGAATATCCAATGGAAAAAAGTCTCTTTAACAAATGGTGCTGGGAGAACTGGACAGCAACATGCAGAAGGATAAAACTAGACCACTTTCTCACACCATTCACAAAAATAAACTCAAAATGGATAAAGGACCTGAATGTGAGACAGGAAACCATCAAAACCCTAGAGGAGCAAGCAGGAAAAAACTTCTCTGACCTCAACTGCAGCAATTTCTTACTTGACACATCTCCAAAGACAAGGGAATTAAAAGCAAAAATGAACTATTGGGACCTCATGAACATAGAAAGCTTCTGCACAACAAAGGAAACAATCAACAAAACTAAAAGGCAACCAACGGAATGGGAAAAGATATTTGCAAATGACATATCAGATAAAGGGTTAGTATCCATAATCTATAAAGAACTCACCAAACTCCACACCCCAAAAAAACAAATAATCCAGTGAAGAAATGGGCAGAAGACATGAATAGACACTTTTCTAAAGAAGACATCTGGGTGGCCAACAGGCACATGAAAAGATGCTCAACATCACTCTTCATCGGGGAAATACAAATCAAAACCACACTGAGATACCACCTCATGCCAGTCAGAATGGCTAAAATGAACAAATCAGGAGACTATAGATGCTGGAGAGGATGTGGAGAAACGGGAACCCTCTTGCACTGCTGGTGGGAATGCAAACTGGTACAGCCATTCTGGAAAACAGTGTGGAGGTTCTCAAAAAATTAAAAATAGATCTACTCTATGACCCAGCAATAGCACTGCTAGGAATTTACCCAAGGGATCAGGAATGCTGATGGATAGGGGCACTTGTACCCCAATGTTTATAGCAGCACTTTCAACAATAGCCAAATTACGGAAAGAGCCTAAATGTCCATCAACTGATGAATGGATAAAGAAGATGTGGTTTATATATACAATGGAATACTACTTGGCAATGACAAGAATGAAATCTGGCCATTTGTAGCAACGTCAATGGAACTGGAGGGTATTATGCTAAGTGAAATAAGTCAGGCAGAGAAAGACAGATACCATATGTTTACACTCATATGTGGATCCTGAGAAACTCAACAGAAAACCAGGGGGGAGGAGAAGATGGGGAAAAAAAGTTACAGAGAGGGAAAGAGGCAAACCATGAGACTCTTAAATACTGAGAATAAACTGAGGGTTGATGGGGGGAGGGGGGGGAGGGGAAAGTGGGTGATGGGCATTGAGGAGGACACCTGTTGGGATGAGCACTGGGTGTTGTATGGAAACCAATTTCACAATAAATTTCATATTAGAAAATCTGTTTTATAGCTATAAAATATATACATATATAAAAATATATTTCATAAAAGGAGATAATGAAGCTAGCAATTTGCCCACGATATAAGTTGCAAATATTTCCCCTATTTTTCACTATTTGTAGTATGGTTTTTGTTTGTTTGTTATTGTTCTGGTTAAGATTTGTTGTTCCTGTTTTTATTTTTAAGTTTTGCTTTAGCCAGATTTCTTAATCCAGGCTTTATGTAATTTTCAGAAAGGCTTTTCCCCACTCTTGGATGATATTAATAATTTACTCATCTTTTTCAGTATTTTAATACTTTTTTACATTTAAACCTTTGTCTGTAATTGACTTTGAGACAAGAATTAGGCAAGAATCAAGCTCCTGCATTTAACAAGTCTATTGCCACACTGTCATAATTACCATTGATTCATAGGACATATTCTTGCCTCATGGAAGTAATTAGTCCACTTTTATTACTCAGAATTACTCCATTTTCCTATGGTTTATATTTCCAGGTGAACTTTAGAATCGTTTTGGCATTCTAAAAAGCCCATTGTTGTTTCATTTGATAATGTGTCAGTTTATAAGTTAAATAAAAGAACTGACATTTACATAATATTGGATCTTCTCATCCAAGAGTAAGATAGGCCTCCCTTTAGTCACATGTCCTATATTCCAGAGATTTATGGTTTTCTGCACAAAAGTACCACAGAGTCTTAACCCAGAGAATTTCTAGGCATTGGTTTTGATGTTATTGTTGCCATTATCAAATGCAAAGTAGCAAGATTAAAAAAATCATTAGGAAAGGTTTTGTTCCTCCACCCCAAATTATCAGTTGCACATGGACATATTTTGTGGAGCCGATAACGTACACTGGAGAGTACAGTTAAAAAAAAAAACACTCTTATGAGCTAGTCTAGTCTATTCATAAGATTTGGTATGAAGCCATATATCCTAGATTGAAATTATTCAAAGCTTTGAAGATACTAAAATATGCTTCAGACACAAATGTCAAGTAACATATAAAATATTATACCAATTGCTGGTATATTTTCAGGTTAATAATATCTTATTGCCATAAAATACATAATTCTATTCTATAGATTTATATTCCTAACTATTAAATATTTGTCACTGTTTTAAGAACTAAAGGTTTCCCTATTCTATGCAAAGTCTAAATTAAACCCAGAGACCAAGAAGTCTAATGAAACCCAAACACAAGAAACGTGAGAAAAATGATACCAAAGTACATCATAATGAAACTGCTAAAAACCAGTAAGAAAGAGAAAAGCTTAAAGCAGCCAGAGGAAGAGACATTGTATCAAAGAGGAACAAAGGTAAGATAAATAGCACATTCCTCATTGGATAGAATACAAGCAAGAAGTCAGCAGACTAGGACATTTACAGTCTTGACAGAAAAAAAAAAACTCAGAATTCTACGCACAACAAAAATTTCTTTCTAAAACGAAGGTAAAATCAAGACAACTTTTGACACACAAAAACCAAGAGAATCCATTGCCAGCACACCAACACTACAATAAATGTTAACAGAAGTCCTTCTAGCACAAAAACAATTATGTCAGACAGAAATCTAAGTCTATAAAAGGAATAAAGAAAACACAAATGAAAAAAGAATGAGACGGTAACTACATGGGGAAATACATACATTTTAACATTATTTAAATCTCTTTAAAAGATAATTGACCATTTAAGCAATAATAGTAATAATGCAGCATTGGGTTTACAACATATGTAAAAAAAGGAAAATGTAGAACAATAGTACAAAGATTGTAAAATGAGAAATGGAAGATTATTTTAAGCTTCCAATAATGTACAGAAGTGGGATAATATGATTTGAAAATAGTATACAGCAATAATGCATCACAGTCTAAAAGCCCTAAGGCAGTTGCTAAAATAACAAAGAATCAGAGCTAACAAGTATGGGGTTGGGCTGTGGACAAAATGAGTGAAGGTGGCCAGAAGGTACAAACTTCCAGTTCTAAAATAAGTACTGGGAATATAATGTATCACATAGGGACTATAGTTAATAATAGCGTATTATACCTTTGAAAGCTGCTAAGAGAGATGTTCAAAGTTCTCATCTCAAGAAAAATAATTATAATCATGGGAGGTGACCACTGTTGACTAGATTTATTGTGATCATTTAGCAATATATACATGTATCAAATCACTGTTGTATAGCTGAATATAATGTGTCAATTATCTCCCTATTTTAATTTAATTTAATTTTAAGTGTCTCTTTATTCTGAGAGAAAGAGAACACACACACTAGTGGGTGAGGGGCAGAGAGGGGGGGGAGGGAGGGGGGGAGGGAAGGAGAATCTCAAGCAGGCTCTGCACTATCAGTACAGAGGCTGATATGGGGCTCAAACCCAACAACTGGGAGATCACGACCTGAGCTGAAATCAAGAGCCGGAAGCTTACCTGAGTCACCCAGGTGTCCCTGTATCTCAGTTTTAGATAATAGTTCAATACCCCCTCTTAATAATTGGTAGAACATTTAACCCGAAAATCAATAAAGACACTGAACACTTGAGCAACACTCTCAACCAACTGGTTCTATTGGACATTTGTAAAACACTTCACCTAACAGAAACAGAATACACATTCTCTGTAAGCACACATGGAATATCTACCAAGACAGACCATATTTCAGGGTCATATAATTTTTTAAGATTTAAATCATGCAAATTATCTTCTCTAACCACAATGGAATTCAATTAGAATTAACAGAAAAATCTAAAGAAAATCTCCAAATATATAGGTACTGAATAAAACACTTTTAAATAACACACAAGTTGAAAAAATAAAGGAAATTAGAAAATATTTAGAACTAAAAATAAAAACAACATATCAAAATTGGGGGATGCCTATAAAGCAGGACTTAGGGGGAGATTTATAGCAATCAATAGCCTTTTTAGAATACGAAAGATCTCAAGACCTCAAACTGTAAATCTCCTATAAGAAAATGAGGCAGTAATCTCTGGGACATCACCCTTAACAACAGTTTTCTAGTTATCTCTCTCCTCAGACAAGGGAAACCCTAGCAAAAATAAACTATTAGGACCTCACCAAAATAAAAAGATTTTGCACAGCAAAGGAAACCATCATTAAAACTAAAAGGCAGCCTATTGAATGGGAGAAAATATTGGCAAATAATGTATCTGATAAAAGGTTCATATGTAAAATATATGAAAAACTCCTACAACTCAGCGTTAAAAACAAACAATCCAATTAAAAAAAGGGCAGAGGACTTGAACAGACATTTTTCCAAAGAAGATAATATAGTTGGCCAACAAGCACATGAAAACGTGCTCAACATCACTCATCATCAGGGAAATGCAGATCAAAATCACAATGAGGTATCACCCCATACCTTTCAGAATGGCTAAAATCAAAAAGACAGTAACAAGTGTAAGCAAGGATGTGGAGAAAAAGGAACCCTTGTGCACAGTTGGTGGGAAGGTAAATTGGTGCAGTCACTATAGCCTCTCTGTTTTGGAGATTCCTCAAAAATTAAAAAGAGAAATACTCTATGATCCAGTAACCTCACTACTGGAAATTGACCCAAAGAAAACAATAACACCAATTCAAAAAGATATATGCGCCCCCATCTTTATAGCAGCATTATTTATAATAGTCAAGATATGGAAGCAATCCAGGTATGCATCAATAGGTGAATTCATAAAGAAGAGGCAGTGTGTATATCTATATCTACCTATAGATATATAGATATAGATATATAGTAATATTCCAGAATGAAAATTAGTAAAATAACCTGCAACAATAGATAAAAGTCAATGAAACTAAAGCCGGTTGGATTAGGAAAGAAAGCAATTCACCAGTTACCAATATCAGAAATGAGCAGAATGACATTACTAGAGATTCCATAGGTATTAAAAAAAAATTAGAGTATTTTCAACAATTTTATGCCAATAAATTTGACAACTTAGATGAAACGAAAAATTTCTTGAAAGACTCAAATTACCAAAGCTTCTCCAGGAATAAAGATAGGATCTGAAAAGTTCTGTATTGATTAAAGAAATTGAATTAGTAGTTGAAAATTTTCCCACAAAGACAATCCCATGCCCATATGGCAGCACTGATAAATTCTAAGTATTTACAAATTCTTCACAAAGTCTCTCAGCGAATGGAAAAGGAGGGTATACTTCCCAACTCATTCCAGGAGTCCAAAGATGACTCAGATACCAAAACCAGACAAAGATATTACAAAGAAATTGTATACCAGTATCTTTTGAAGTTTGTTTGTTTGTTTGTTTGTTTATTTTGGCAGAGGGAAGGGCTGAGAGAGAGAGAATCCCAAGCAGGCTCTACACTGCCAGCACAGAGCCTAACATGGGGCTTGATCTCATGAACTGTGAGATCATGACCTGAGACAAAATCAAGAGCTGGATGCTTAACCAACTGAGCCACCCAGGTGCCCCTGCAGACCAGTATCATTATGTAGTAAGTATAGATAACAAAAATCCTAAATAAGATTTCTACAAATGGAATCCAATATATGTTAAAGGGATAATCAATATATTTTGATCAGGTGAAGTTTATCCCAAGAATGCAAGATTGTTTTGCCATTTGAAAATTCATCAGGGCAGGCCAGTGGCACAATTCATCTGAATACAAAAATCTATCATTGTAATTTATCCTATTAACAGGCTAAAAATATGTATCTACAAATATATAAATTATATGTGATCATCTCCATAGATGCAGAAAATCATTTGAGAAAATCTAATATCCATTCCTGATTAAAAAAAAAAAAAAACTCTGATAATGAACAGAAGGAAAATTCCTCAACTCAACAGAGGGCATTTACTTAAAATCCTCTAACTAGCATCCTACTTAATGGTATAAAACTAAATGATTGTGCCCTAAGATCAGGAACAAGGCAAGAGTGCCTACTCTCAACGTTGAAGATTCTAGTCAATGTGATAAATCAAGCGAAAAAAAAAAAGCATCCACATTAGCAAAGCAAAAAGTAAAACTGTCTTTTTTCACAAATGATGTAATCCCTTATGTAGAAAATCTGTTGAGATCTATAAAAACCCTAAGAACCAATAAATCAGCTTTCAGAATACAAGATGAGTATACAGGAATTGTGTCTACATACTAGCAATGAAGATTCAAAAATTAAAAATGATAAACACTATTGCCTACAACGGTACCAAAAAACAGAAAAACTCAGGGGCAAGTCTAACAAAAGGTATGAAAGGCTTACACAGAAAACGATGAAACATTGCCGAGTGAAATTAAAGAGGACTGAAGTAAATGCAGACACACCTTGTTCCTAAGTTGGAAACTCAGTATTGTTTTCAGTTCTCCCAAACTGATCTCTGGTTTCAACAAAAGCTCTACCGAAATCCTAGCAGGCATTTTTTGTAGAGATTTTGACAAGCTGATTCTAAAATTCACATAAAAATTGAAAAGATTCAGAATAATCAGAACTTTGAAAAAGGAAACAAAATTTAAGGTCTAACACGGACACATTTCAAGAATTATTACAAAGCTAAAGTAATCAAGTCAGTATGCCATTAGCATACATAAATAGATTAATGGAACAAATTCATGAAATTAAAGGCACTAGAAACAGACTTTTTTTCTAACAACTAATTTTTAACAAAATTGTCAGTACAAGTTAGTGGAGAAATGGTAGCCTTTTCATCTGACACAACCTAAGATCCTCACGTTAAAAAATAAAAATAAATAAATTAAACACAATTTTGATCCATATTTTGCAACATATAAAAAATCAACTTAAAATGGATCATAAGCCTACATGTAAAACCTAGCATTTCAAAACTTCCATAAGGAAACAGGGGAAAACTTTTGTGATCTTGGGTTAGGCAAAGATTTCTTAGATAGGACACCAAAAACACAATTCATATAATAACAAATTGTTCAACTAGACTTCCTTAGAATAAAAAAAACCTTTTGCACAAAGATATTGGTAGAGAGTAAAAAGTAAAAACAAAAATCAAGCCACAGATGGGTAGCAAATAATTTCAGAGCATGTATCTGACCAAAGATTTGTATTCAAACTATATAAAGTACTCTCAAAACTCAGTAATTAGAAAATAATCCATTTTTTTTTTAAGAGCTAAAAGCTTCGGCAGTAAATTTGGCAAAGAAGATCTATAGATGACTAGCACGTTAAGGAGTACTCAATATCATTAGTCATTAGGGAAATGCAAATTAAAACCATAATACCATACCCCTACACACTCAGAAAGAAACCTAAAATTAAAAAGATATTAGAAACAAGTGTTGACAAGGACAGGGAGGAACTGGAGCTTCGAGGCTCATGGGAATGCAGAATGGCACCACCACTTGGGAAAACAGTTTGCCAGTTTCAAAAAAGTTAAATAGACACAAAGCATATGATACAGCTGTTCTACTCCTGAGTATTTGCTCCAGAGAATTATAAGCATGCACCCATGCCAAGATTTAGAAAAAAAAAAAAAAAACAATTGTAACATTTATTCATTTTTGAGAGACAGAGTGTGAGAGGGGGAGGGGCAGAGAGAGAGGGAGACACAGAATCCCAAGCAGGTTCCAGGCTTGGAGCTGTCAGCACAGAGTCCAACACGGGGCTCGAACTCACAAACTGTGTGATCATGACCTGAGCCGAAGTCGGATGCTTAATGGACTGAGTCACCCAGACGCCCCCATGCAAAGATTTTTATATTAAGGTTTGTAAAAGCTCTCTTTGCTAGCCTCAAACTAGCGACTACCTAAACATCCACAATAGAGAAGAGGGTAAGGAAGCCATATATTCATACAATGGAATTCTGCATGGATAAATCTCAAAATAATTATACTGAGCAAGAGAAGCCCCTCCCCCTCCCCCCCCCCCAATAGAACACACTGTGTTTTTCCACTCATATAAAATTCTAGGCAATTCAATTTAATTTATAGTGACAGAAAATCGATCAGTGGCCGAGTGTGGCAGAGAGGGGTGGAAAGGAACAAGAGATTGTAAAAAGGTATGGGCCACTTTTGGGTCTGACGGACATGTTCATGATCTTGATTATGGTTTTATACGTGTACACAAGTTAAAACTTCTATTGTGTACTTTAAAGATATGCAGTTTCTTGTGTGTCAATTATGACTCACCAACGCTGTTAAAATCATTAATCTGATAAAATATGGAGAACTTAAATCAATCTGATCATTCTTATTAACAGATGGGGGCAAAGAAGACTTTCATAAGAAACTGACTCTCATTCCAGAGCAAATCATAGCATGAAGACGGTTTCTTGCAAAGGTTTGCTTGTTTGTTTTATTACTGTTGGTTGTCTTATCTTTCACCGATACCAGTTCCTGGGAACCCTGTTAAGACTTTTGATATAGGGGTGCTGGGTGACTCAGTCAGTTAAGCATCCGCCTCTTGATCACAGCTCAGGTCTTGATCTCAAGGTTGTGAGTTCAAGCACTGCACTGGGCTCCACGCTGGGTGTGGAACCTACTTTAAAAAAAAAAAAGACTGTCTTGATAGAGAGTAAGCAAAACCCATACCCCAAAACACTTGAGAATATATCCTCTCCTTTAAAATTCAACATGATCTATTTGTCATCGTTATACAGGGAGAACGGCTTCTCAGCTGATTATAACCCAAACTTGTTATCAAGTTATAGCCAATATCCAGTCTTACAAGTCACTACCTTCCAAATGTATAATAAACCAAGAAAGTAGAACGGCCAGCTTAATGAATTGATCACCATCCTGTGTCCTGAGGCAGAGGAGGCCTGTTTCTTATCTTTTTTATTCTAACGTGCAAATATAAATTCACCTCGTGTAAGGTTGGATTCAGTTTACAGAATTTGGCAACGAATCTTCGGAACCTATAGAGCCCAGGTGGAGAGATTCTGTTCTTTATCTGTCCTCCTGCGACAGCTAGCTATAGCTTGCGAATGGATGACAAGCCTTTGGAGAGGCGGTGTCCTCACCCGAGTGGACCACCTGTTGGATCTTGGTAGAAGGCAAACACAGCATTGGGACAAAGGGAGAGGACTGAGTTATGCATCAGCGTGCATCACAAAAGACAGATCAAACGCAGGACTCCAAAGCCTTGCTCTCCTGGAGTTCACTCTCCGACTGTTCCTTCTACCCTTTCGAAATGATGATACACGGCTGTTTTCATTTTGACAGAGTCCCTTCACGCTTTCTTGCCGATCCGCGGTTCTAGACCTTGGGGCTCTTCAGAAACGAAATGTGGACAAACTTCAAGCACCTTAGGAGATGGCACGGAATATTATGAACTGTTGAAAAACTGGCGTTGGGATTGGTTCCTACGGCCTAAGTGTTGTATGTGTACCCACAGAACGCCATCCTTTGAGACGGTCTTGGGCCAGTCATTTGAAAGGACTTGGAAGGCAAAACAAACAAGAAATCAACAAAACCGCCAGAAAGTGGAAATGAAGTGGCCGTGAAGTGGGGTTTGGGGGATTAAAGTCATTTTTCCCATTCATCATGCACCTCCCTCTCCTTTAAAAGATTTTGGCCATAGAAACTGCCTTGGTTAGAACATTATCAAAAACCATTTCAAGAATACCCCATTTCTAGACTATCTTATTGGTGAAGTCCTTTTTATTTTGCCAAAACAATTTCCTATCTCTTGCTCACAGGTTTTAATTATAACAGCTATCTTAACCACTTACACATTTGCATACAATTTTCCCAGTCACTTGGCCAAGAATTTTTCCATACACACTGCATATTTTTCCCACACCATATCCATATGGACATTATTTTTTCCTCTTTGGGTTTTTTTATCCTCAAATGTATTTTCCATTCTGCTTCCATTCTTCTGACTCACACACATTTGCAGACTTCTACATTTCTATTCTTTCTAAGACCCACTGCTCTTCCTCTCTCCTCCCACTTGAAAAATATCCATTAAAGAGTAGCAAAAAAAAAAAAAAAATCATCTTGGTACAGGACCGCCCAGAGGCTCTGGAACCATGCAGACCCTTGGATGATGGCTCCAGGTATTAATATGTTAATACCAACAATAGTTGAACTTCTAGGCCCTGTGTTCAGTAGGTCATATAAAGCTATATATACTATCTCATTGAACCATTAGCATCACTGTATCAGTCCTGGTAATACCCCAGCTTGCGGAGGAGGTGACTTAAACTTACAGAAGTGACGTCACTCAGTTACCCAAGGTGCGCTCTGAGCCTGAGCTCTGGTCTTCTGACCTCCTTCTTGTATTCCTGTTTCAGACCTCCATAACTTTCTTTTGAAGAGATCCTATTTTCTTTCTTTTGCTTTTCTAAATGTATCTTCTAACTTTGATTTTATATTGGTCTTATCACCTAAAATATTTTGCCAAGCAAAATAGATATGAAGAAAAAATTTAATACTGTTATTTTTAATGGGGCTCGAGCCCGTGAACCCAGAGATCATGACCTGAGCTGCAGTCAGATGCTTGACCGACTGAGCCACCCAGGAGCCCCTGATGTTTGACTTTTTTTTTTTTTAATGTTTATTTTTGAGAGAGACAGAGCATGATTGGGGGAGGAGCAGAGAGAGGGAGACACAAAATCTCAAGCAGGCCCCAGGTTGTCAGCACAGAGCCTGATGCAGAGCTCAAACCCACAAACCACGAGATCATGAGCTAAGCCAAAGTCTAACACTTACCCGACTGAGCCACCCAGTCACCCCTCATGTTTCACCTCAGAAGTTTTAAGCCTCTTCCCCTGGTGCCCCACATGTGAACAAGCTGATAGAAAGCAGGAGGGCTCCCTCCTTGGATGGCAGCTTTGTCCTTTGAGGATGTTCAAACGTTACAGGTCCCTGGCCACCTGCAGGAGCCCTCACCGTGGCCTGACCCCTTCTCCACATCGGTCTACTCTCCCTGTCCTCTCAAGCCATTCTGGATAAACCTGGGAAGCCTGCCCTCATTGTCTCAAAAAGACTTGTTATGTGAGGAATAAGCCTCTTTGTACCTCTTGGTGTGTGTATATGTGGGATCATTAGTTTTGACATCTGAACCAAATTGGGGGTGGGGGGAGGCCCATCCTGTTCCTGAAGAGCGTCCCCAACACCCGGCGTTGAAGGAAGTCTTGTTCTCTTCCCTCTCGAGGGGCTTTCTGAGTTTGCTACCAGCAAACTAATGGCTACTGCTAATGGCCCCCACACACCACTTGGCCCACCTCACCACTGTTCTAACCCTCCCTTTGAGCTCAGTACCTGTCCTGATTTTCTATTTTCCTTTTCTATTTTCTATTTTCCAACTCTCACCAGCCCACCCTTTATTTGTATTTACTTAATATTATTGTAGTGTCCTGTTTCTCCTGTGTTTATTCTCTTCCATTATGGGTTCTCTATTGCTTCCATTTCTATAGCATATCTTTATTCAACTCAACAAGCCTTACTGATCAGTCATGGGTCAAACAAAAGGTTTGTTGGAAAATGAGTATTTCCTGTCATGTTTTTGCAACTTTTCAGCCAGCAAGGAATTCTTAAACAGTGCTTCTATATTGACAGTGAAGATTATAAATACTACTTATAACTATTGGAATGTTCATTTTGAAAGTAATATATTTTCTTTCTTAAAAAAATTTTTTTAATGTTTATTTTTGAGAGAGACAGGATGAGTGGGGGAGCGGCAGAGAGAGAGGGAGACACAGAATCTGAAGCAGCCTCCAGGCTCCCAGCTGTCAGCACAGAGCCCGATGTGGGGCTCGAACTCATGAACTGTGAGATCATGACAATCCAAAGTCAGATGCTTAGCCAACTGAGCCACCTAGGTGCCGCCAAGCATCAACACTTTTTAAAAAAAACCTCACACATGGGGGTGCCTGGCTGGCTCAGTCAGACGAATGAGCAACTCTTGATCTTGTGGTTGTGAGTTTGGGTCCCGTGTCAGGTGTAGAAATTCCAAAATAAATAAATAAACAAACTTAATTTTTTAAAAGCCTCACAAATAGAAATAGGATATATCGAAGTAGGCACGTGAATTAGAGGCCTTGTCTGCCTTCAGTTCAGGGTCCCCAATGCTCAGACAATAATAAATAGCTGTTCAATCAATGTAGGAATACCATTCACATAATTTATCTTGAAAAGTGCCCCTTATTACCTATGTTCTACCTCATTCTTTTTAAGAGCAAATTTTATTCCATTTTCCTACATTTGTTATTAATTTATTTAACTGAGGCCCTATGCTGGGCATTGAGGTTGTTTCCAGTCTTTTCCACTTAAAAGATTAATGAGAAGTAACCTACCCAAGATCTCTCACATACTCCTTCCCACTCTGATGTTTATAAAAAGTTCTTCCATCTTTTCAGGAGTAGGTCGTAAAAATGGATCATCCTGATAGAGGTTTTAGGCTTTTCGGGGGGGGGGGGGGGGGACTATGAAAGCTGCCTAAATGTAAGAGAAATACTCAATTGAAAATGTAGAAAGTGTTAAGGCACCTGGGTGGCTCAGCTGGTTACACATCTGACCCTTCATCTCAGCTCAGGTCTTGATCTCAGGGTCGTAAGTTCAAGTCCCTCCTTCGGCTTCACACTGGGTTTGAAGCCTACTTAAAAGAAAAAGTACAAAGTGTTGACAAACAGGCCAGTGGCATCTCTGACTGAAACAAGTATTTCAAGTAACTTACAAAAAAACTGGCTGCTTTAAAAAAAAAAAAAAAAAAAACTTCTAGAAAATTTCCAAGAGTTTCCTGGGGTAAACAGATGTTATCTACATTTGAATTAATCGTAGCAAACATTGTTCCTAACAGTGTGCTTGTGGGAAATTTACTAGGAATTGGTGATTAAAACTTCAAACAATGTTAGTATTGCTCAAGTAGGAGAGTATAAGCAATTTAAGACAACTCAAATATTTCAGACACAAAAACAAAAATGTCTAGGTCAGGGGGAACCCTTGGTTTAATTAAAATTACCACCTACGTTCTCTACCACCTTATTCCAGAAGAATAGTCCCAAAAAGAACTATTGGTCAATGAAACATTGCAATGCTGTTTGACTTATAATAAACTACATATAGGCACACCTCATTTTATTGTGTGTTGCTTTATTGCACTTTGCAGATAATGCCTTCAATTCCCAAATCGAAGGCTTTTGACTGGCAAGTCTATTGGCACCATTTTTCCAAGAGCATTTGCTCATTTTATGTCTCTATCATTTTTGTGTAATTCTTGGAATATTTCAAACTTTTTCATTATTGTATGTATTGTGGTGATCTGTGATTAGCAACATTTGATGTTACTATTTTAATTGTTTTGGGGTGCCGTGAACCATGCCCATATAAGACAAAGAACTTAATTGGTAATTATATGCATTCTGACTGCTCTACAATGGGCCATACCCCATCTCTCCCAGTATCTCTATTCCCCAAGAGAAAACAATATTGAAACTAGGCCAATTAATAATTGGCCAGTAACTACAAGGGCCTCTAAGTGTTCCAGTGAAACGAAGACTCATACGCCACTCACTTGGAATGAAAAGCTAGAAATGATTAAGCTTAGTGAGGAAGGCATGTCCAAACCTTGGCCTCTTGTGCCAAACAGTCAAGTTGTAAAATGCAAAGGAAAACCTCTTGAAGGAAATTTAAGTGCTATTCCAGTGAACACACAAATGATAACAAAGTCAAGCAGGCTTATTGCTGATATGGAGAAAGTTCTAGTGGTCTGGACAGAAGAGAAAACCAACCCCAACATTCCCTTAAGCCCAAGCCTAATCCAGAGCAAGGCCCTGACTCTCTCCAACTTTATGAAGGCCCGGAGATGGGAGGGAGCTGAAGATGAGAAGTCTGAAGCTAGCAGGCATTGGTTCATGAGGTTTAAGGAAGGAAGGCACCTCCACAACATACAAGTGCAAGGTGAGGCAGCAAGTGGTGTTGTAGAAGCTGCAGCAAGCTCTCTGGAAGATTGAGCTGAGATAATGAGGGTAGCCACACTAAACAAATTTTCATTGTAGATAAAACAGCCTTCTCTTGGAAGAAGATGCCATCTAGGACTTTCACAGGGAGAGGGGACAATTCAATGCCTGGCTTCAAAGTTTCCAAGGACAAGAAGACTCTCTTGTTAGGGGCTAATGCAGCTGGTGACTTTAAGTTGAAGCTGATGTTCATTTTATCATTCCACAAATACTAGGGCCCTTAAGAATGATGGTAATTCTACTCTGCTTGTGCTCTATAAATGGAACAACAGAGCCTAGATGAAAGTGTGTCCATTTACAATATGGTTTACTGATTATTTTAAGCCCACTATTAAGACCTATTGCTAGAGGGTTTTGTTTTTTTTTTAAGATTACTGCTCATTGACAATGCACCTGGTTACGCAAGAGATCTGATGGAGATACACAAAGAGATTAATGTTTTTTTCATGTCTGTTAACCCAACTTCCTGTCTGCCGCCCACAGAACAAAGAATAATTCTGACTTGCAACTTTTATGATTTAAGAAATACATTTCATAAAGCTATAGCTGCTCTGGATAGTGATTCCTCTGACTGATCTGGGCAAAGTAAATTGACATCTTCTGGAAAGGATTTGGCATTCTAGATGCCATGAAGAACATTCATGATTCATTCGGAGAGGTCAAACAAATGAACAAGAGTTTGGAAGAGTTTAATTCCAACCTTCATGGATGATTTTGAGGGGTTCAAGACTTCAGGGGAGGAAGTAACTGCACATGTGGTAGAAGTAGCATGAGAACCAAGATTACAAGCAGAGCCTGAAGAATTGAGTGACTTGTGGCAACCTCATGATAAAGCGTTAGTGGAGGAGCAAAGAAGGTGGTTTCTTGAGAGCTCATCTACTGGTGAAGATGCCGTCAAGATTGTTGACCTGACAACATAGAATTGAGGCTATTACATAAACTTAGTTGATAATGCAGGGGCAGCATTTCAAAGGATTGACCCCAATTTCGAGAGAAGTTCTCCTGTGGGTAAAATGCTAACCAAGAGCATTGCACATTCAAGAGAAATCATTCATGAAAGGAAGAGTCCGCGGACTTGGAACACTTCATTTTTGTTTTTGTTTGTTTGTCCTTTACGGAATCACCATAGCCACCCCAACAACCTTCAGCAACTACCACTCTGATCAATTGGCAGCCCTCAGAAAAGAGATTAAGACTCACCAAAGGCCCAAATGATTGTGAGCATTTATTTTTAGCGGAAGTGTATTTTTCATTTTTTTTTGGAATGCATATGGCTGTGTTCCAATAAAACTTTATTTACAAAATGAGCAATGGGCAGATTTGCAAACCCCTGGCGTGGTGCCTCCCCCCTCGCCCTCAGCCACCCCGGAGTCCTTGAGAGCAGAGGCTCCCTGAACCAGTTTCTCCGGTGTGGGTGTGGGTGTGTTTGGCGAGTAGGTGCCAGTACACACAAGCTGAGGGAGGAGAGCCAGGAGTTCCTGTTAACACCCAGGCTGCTTCTTCCAGACGGTGCCTCCAGATCTTAAGTTCATGCACCAGCCTGCACTGCCGACTCCCATTCAGCAGACTTAGCGTAAGCTTCCTCTAATCACCAAGCCATGTGCCACTCACCCGTCTACTTTCCTTCCCCCCAAATTCTAGCATCACTTTATGGGGTCTATTTTCTATTTTCTTAGAGGAGTTTGTAACCATTTTTTTTTCTCTCTGGTTTTTTTTTTTTTTTTTTTTGGCATGAAGAAAGCTATTTATTGCTCTTGATGTAGCAAGGATATATAAATATTCGATTTTTTTCTTTTTTTTTCTTTCGCCAAGTTTATTCAACATTATGTTGGAGGTTGTCGTCAGTACATTAAACAAGAAAAAGAAAGGCATATGACTGGAAAGAAATACAACTTTTTGAAGATGACATATGAAAAGAATCTAATAATAACTATTGAATTAACAATTAACTATGTCCCCGGATCCCAAGTCAGAGTATCAGTATCTTAAGAGGAAGGTATATATACATTTTTTAAGCCCATATACCTGCACATGTAATAGACTGCAATATAGTGTGAACATCACTTTCATAGGCACTGGGAAACCAAAAATTTCATTTGGCTCCTTTATTATGATATTCGCTTTATTGTGGTGGTCTGCTACTAAACCTCCAACATCTTGGGGGTATGCCTGTCACTGTCCTTAAAAAATGTGAAATTAGAAATTTGAAAACTCTTCTTTATTGATTACTTTGTCGCTTTACAACTATTTTTTCGTGATGTTGTGCTGGAAAGTTTGACCAGGTCTATGGAAGAGTTCTTGGTTTAAAGTCATGAAAGGATTTCAAGTTAAAAAGGGAACTGGCGAATAGGAAGTGGAAAATCTCACACATGCACCCACAGAAGAACAGACCGTAAGGACTGAGAGACCGATTTCCTGTAAATGTCTCATTTACAGAAAACCAAGACTTGCCTCCTGACCAATGAACATCCACCAAGAACTTCTCCTCATCCTCAAGCCAATGAGCTTACTGCTTGAACTCTGTCTGGCTTCCCCTCTTGGAACACCTTGGCCCATAAGTACACTCTGCTTCAAACCCTTCCTTCTTCCTTCTTTGAGTTGACACTCTCTAGTATAAGAGGAATCTGAAGGAGACAACTCCCAGAAGGACAGGGACCCTGAATTCAGGTACACTTGGGTTGGATTAAACCTATGGATTTTCCTCAGGGTAAAACTGTAAGTGCTAGACAGAGGTTGAGCACCTAAATACAGCTAAGAGCCCTTGCCACCTTCACGATAGAGACAATGGTCTCTGAGGCCCAAGAATCCCACAAAAGGAGATGGGCATGAACAAGTTTCACAATTGGTTGCTTGTCACCTACAAGAAAATTCCATGCAACGAGGGATATCTGGTCAAATCACACAAGGGGCGCCTAGGTGGCTCTGACTTTGGCTCAGGTCATGATCTCACAGTTCATGGGCTTGAGCCCCACATGGGGCTCTGTGCTGACAGCTCAGAGCCTGGAGCCTGCTTCAGATTCTGTGTCTTCTACTCTCTCTGTCCCTTCCCCACTCATGCTCTGCCTCTCTCCGTCCCAAAAATAAATTTAAAAAAAACATTAAAAAAAGTCAGACAATTTGGGCACGGACTGTCAGTCAGGAAAAACTGACTGACAGGAAAAACTTTAAGTATCCCTTAAAAGGCACACCATCAAACAAAACCCAAGTCCCAACCCTCAGGCGATCTAGGATTTTTCTTTCCCCTTGAGCAAAGTCCAGATGCAGGACCCTAGTCATTGAAATGCTCACAGCGAGCCACCCACCCCAACCCTTCAGGAAACCCAGCTGGTTTTATGTTAGACATTATGGTCTCTCTGCATGTACACTTTTTACTAAATGGATCGGTCTGATGAAGACAACCTAGAATTACAACGGCCATTATGAAAAACATCCCAATTAGACAAGATCCTTCCTTTATCAAGTACACTTGAACAGAAGGGTTCTCCCCCAAACCAGAATGGGATACCTATTTTAATTGGCCTGCAATTCAAGGCTTCAAGATTTCATGATAGCTCCGTTGGAAGATTCATTGCAAAAGGGTAATGAAAAATTATAACATAAGAGGTACCTAAAACAAAGACTGTAAGACTCAAGTGACTGCCACTGCTTTCTCCTAGCCTCCTTTACTTGAGTATTCAGTCTACTAATCCTCTAAATCATCTTTCTACTATGAAGAGACTATAGGATCATAAACAAATGTCTGCCAAGTTTGTGGCCTTCAGGACCTATCTACCCTCAAAGGAGGGCCCCCTATGAGCCTCTCCTGGGGTTGACGGGACTCTGAGGTGTTCTCCTGTAAGTGCTACCCATTGTTCCCTTAAACAGCCAAGGGAAAAAAAAATAATAGAAAGTCTTGCCAGATTCTGGTAGATCCTGGAGCTGCACGTTCTACTTGAAACCCCACTCACTCCAGAGCCTGTGGATGGGATCCTGGGAAAACCAGAGACGTTGGTCAAGACTTAGCTTTCCCAAATCTGTCTCAAGTGCCCAGTTGAAAGAGGAAAATCAGTTTTTATGTTGTCCCTTCCTTTCCAAATCCAAACCTATTGGTTTCTTATCCTTTATCTCCCAGGGACAGATGTTGCCTTCTTGATTGCCTCATTTTGGGCCAGAGAACTCTCCTTGGCAACCACCAGGTTGGGGGTGCCAAAATACTTCCAGACAGTAATGTGGGTAGAACTCCATTTTGGGGTAGGGTCCTACTGACTACTGCCTGCCCTCCGGAGAATTGTCCAAGTCTTCTTTTCTTTGGCTATCTTTGGAAGTTGCTCTGGATCTTGGGAGTGTAGTATCCTTTGCACCCTCTTTGGGAATGCTTGTGTCCAAGGGGTTGTTCAGTATTACGAGAAATATTTACTCTTTGTCTTGGCTGAACCCTGACAAGATAGTTGAAAGGATTTTTCTTAGGTAGCTCTATGGTCAGAAGTCAGCATAATTGAAAGCAGTTATTTTTTTTCAAGGCCTTCTCTCCTAATTTAAAATGAAATTATGTACCCAGAGGCAAAACAAACAAACAAACAAACAAACAAAAACACTCCAAAGACAAACAGCTCCAAATCTAGAACACAGGCATCTTTTGATGTCCATCTTGGTTGGGTATCTTCTCCCTGATCTAAAAAAGAAAACTGAAGGTCATGTCATAGGATAACATCAGCCCATGATGGCATTCAAGTTGCAACCCAATTCCACGAAGAATTAAAAGAATCATCCTGGTCTTATAAAATGTCATCTTTATAAGAACAAGAATGCAGCTCTAGAAGCAGTTCCAATCTCACCTTTTGTTTTGTTTTGTTTTTTAACCCATCCCCGAACTTCACCTTTTCATCCTGAAAGGCCTGCCAATACCATAAAAGATCTAGTCTTACTTAGGAAACAAAGGACCCTCTTGGGGGAACTTGCATCACTTCCCTGTGCCTCTGAGATTTCAGTGTCCAGTTTTCCCCTAGAAACTATGAGGCTTATCTCTTTCAAGTTCAAATTTCAGGGGTGTCATTCTTACCCAAAGAAAAAATGGCAAGGGGCGGGTGTAGCGGAAAGTTTATTTGGAACTTTGGTGAATTTTCTCAAGTGTCTTGTCCACAAGTATCAGTAAAAAGCTTTAGCCTTCTGAGCAGTTAAAATTTATTCCAATGTCCAGAAACACAATTTGGATTCAACTGTGCTTTCATAAACTAGTGAGTTTTATATTGTATCTGATTCATGGCTAAAATTTTAACAACAAACACTGGAAAATCTCTGTTGTGTCTGCCTATATTTTTATATACATCTATGCATGTATCTATGTAGCAGATAAATGTGTGAACTTTTTCTACCTCTGGATGGTATTGCTAAAATTAATCTTTTTTTTTAAATTTTTAAAATATTTATTCTTGAGAGAGAGAGACAGAGAGAGAGTGCACAAGAGCTGGGAAGGGGCAGAGAGAGAGAGAGGGACAGACTCCAGCCTGAGCTGTCAGCACAGAGCCCAATGTGGGGCTCGAACTCACAAGCTGTGAGATCATGACCTGAGCCAAAGTCAGACGCTCAACCCACTGAGCCACCTGTGCACCCCTAAAATTAATCTTTATAAGAGCTCTATTTATTTGGCTTAAAGAAAAATAAACACTACCAAAGTATTCCTAAAACTCTCAGAAGTATGAAAATGAACCCAAACATTTTTCAAGTTCACATGATCTAAGATAAATCTTTAGTGAATAAAAGCTAGTTTAGGTTTGTTGGTTAAATCAAAACAGACCTGTCTTCAGAGTTGTCAGCATTAAATGTTAAAATTTTGTTCTTCCTGGGATTACTGAAAGTCGCATGCCCTCATGTTATCCCTATTACAGAATTTCTCAGCAAGAAAGAGTATTTGAGATGATGGCCACCTGTTTAAGGTCTCATGAAATTTTCAAGAGTAATCTAAGCCTAATTGTTAAGAACAAGTGAGTAGGACAGATGTAATAAAAGTTGATAAATGAACTTTTCAACAATAATTTCACTTAATGGTAGGTGCATTTCAAAATAGTTTCCTAGGGGTGCCTGGGTGGCTCAATTAAGTGTCAGACATCAGCTCAGGTCATGATCTCATGGTTTGCGGGCTCAAGCCCTGCATGGGGCTCTGAGCAGAGCCAGGAGCATGCTTGGGAATCCATGTTTCCCCCTCTCTCTCTCTCTCTCTCTCTCTCTCTCTCTCTCTCTCTCTGTCCCATTCCTGCTTGTGCGCCCCCTCTCCCCCTCCTTCCCCCTCTCCCCCTCCCTTCCCCTGTCCCTCTCTCTCAAAAATAAATAACCTTAATAGTTTCCAAAATCTTTTCGGTTACTTGAAACCTTAAAGTTATATTGAGAGAAGTTAAATGATGGGTATTCATTCAATATTTAAATGATTTCCAAATGAAATAAGATATTGGAAACAATTGTTGAACGTGGGTTTTTCTCCTTCAGGCTTCCCATTTACAGAGGAACTAATGATACTTGTCCCATGTTGGTCAACATGCTATACATTTCAAGAAGTGTATACTTCTAGGGATTATGAGATGTTTTTATACATTTCCAAGTGATACACAGTTCACAATTGTTTACCTAAGTTTTGCTAGAAATTCACATTTAAAAAATCTGAATTTCTAGCAAAAATTAGGTAAACATCTATGTATGCCAGGAAAGTAGAACTTATATTTTCAGCAAGAAAAAAAGTGTCAGGGATGGAGGTACATTTGTGTTAAGGGAAAACAAAGTAATTTTGTCCCAGAATAAATTTGGTTATTTCAGAACAGGGAAAAGATGAATACAGGGCAAACTGAATGGATTTAGAAAGTTGGGAAGAAAGAGAGGGGAATGGGCAGGGTAGTGAATTTCTTATTGAGTGAATTTCTTTTAATTAAAAAAAAAAAAAAAACCCGAAAAGCTCTAATACGAATAGTACACTTACGTAAAACTCAACCTTAATTTTCTTTCATCTGCTGAAAAGAAAATTTTTCTTGGGCTATTGGTCTGCTCCTGGGAAGAGATTGTGAAGGGTTTTTCTTTACCTTTTAGGTTACTTGCCTGGACAGCAAAGATTTTGTATCTTAAAGTAAGTAAGCGTGCTTTATGTTGTCCTTATGAGGTCTTCATTTACTCCAGGAAAGCCATCCTTCTCAATATTAAAAGAGCTAAATTTTGTCACAGCTATATCAGCTTCCATGTTTGCCTTTATGATTTTGTATTTTACTTCGGTTAAATAATGAAGTATTATTTCACAATCATCTGTGATCCTATTTAGTCAAATGTTCAAACCTTTTGACATTTTGGTAACTTCCCAAGGTCAAATTCTAAATGGAGTCTTTTTTTTTTTTTTTTTTAAATCTCAGAGTAACTTTGAAATTTCCCACAGGGTCACACACGCACACGCGCACACCCGCACAAAGTCTCAAAGGACCGTGTCTCATTTGGTAAAAGGTTAAACTAATTAGGTTTATTGGACATGTTAAGGTACACAGTAAGTGTTCTCAAGTAAGAAGTGATGCTAAACCTTCTTAGTTTATATTTATATGGATACATGTTATTAATACAAGTCTCTTAGAAATTTGTGGAATTCCTAGAAACCTGCTTGCTATGTTCTGGTATAATTTTATCAGTCATAATTCCAGTTATCTTAAAATGTGGGGAGAATTTGCCACCCAAAGTTAAGTCTTTGGTAAAATATTGTTTTAGGCTAGTTATTTTTAAGAAGTAACAGACCTAGGGGCACCTGGGTGGCTCAGTCAGTTAAGAGTCTGACTTTGGCTCAGGTCATGATCTTGCAGTTCATGGGTTCAAGCCCTGTGCTGACAGCTCAGAGCCTGGAGCTTGCTTCAGATCCTATGTCTCGCTCTCTCTCTGCCCCTCCCCTGCTCACGCTCGCTCTCTCTCTCAAAAATGAACAAACGTTAAAAAAAAATTAAAAAGAAAAAGAAGTAACAGACCTAGAAAAATCTTTGAAAACTGAGTAGACCTTCTCCTTTTCTAAGAAACATTTACATTTATAGGGAACATCTCCATTTGTAAGGGGGTTTCCCATTTTGTAGCAGAAGAGTAGGAGGAGGTCTCTAAATCTCTACAAACTCTCATCAATGGAGAAGGCAAAGTTAAATCTGCCTAACTACCTACCCTTGTTTCCGTGCTTTTCCTGGTAACCTCCCACAACTTGACCCTCCCCAGCATTTTCTCTTGTCTTTAGCTGGAGATGCTATTTAAGGCGGTGGTGTATGCCACTTCAGGGAGTTAGTCGGTTTTCCTGTCTTCCATGTAGAAGGGAGGTATACAAAGTGGTTATTAAAATTGTTTTTTCTTCTGTCAATCTGTCTCTTTAAAAATTTTTTTTAAGTTTATTTATTTTGAGAGAGAGAGAGAGAACACAAACAGGGGAGGGGCAGAGAGAGGGAGAGACAGAGAATCCCAAGAAGGCTCCATACTATCAGCACAGATCTGATGCGGGACTGAAACTCAAACCATGAGATCATGACCTGAGCTGAAACCAAGAGTTGGACACCTAACTGACTGAGCCACCCAGGCTGCCCATCTGTCTCTTATCATAGGGTAATCTCAGAAAAGATCCTAGAAGGGTAAAGGGCAAATTATGTTCCCTCTCCCTCAGTGATGTGTCACAGAAATAACCAAATTTCCTTGTTAATTCCATTTCAACAGACTGTCATCAGATCCATAACCACAGACATTTCAAAATCTTTTGTCATTACAGGCACTGTTTTATGGTTTTTGCAAAAGTGAGATTCATAGAAAGGACCTTTCCAAGTACTCTTGACCACTGACTCTACTGGTAAATCACAAAGGTATCAAACCTTGGGTGCCTATTTCACAAATGTAGAAGCCTCCAACACACATCTAGTCCTGTGCAAAACTCTGAGACCTCAAAATCGAAGTGACTAATAAAACATCAAACTAGACTGCTTCCTTCCAAGTCATTGGACCAAGGGCATTTCTCTCCATTTCTCCTTTCCTCTTTGACCACGCTTTTCTTGATTCTTACACCATGAAGATCTTTATGATTCTTTTGTGTGTCTGTCATCTTGCTCTGGACTGGAAATGCCATTGTTCACAAATCTCAGGCCATTGCAAAAAGGGGTAATCCAACCTCCAAATGACTGTTGGATCTGCCCCAATGCTAGTGATCCTGTGGTTCTGTCTGTTACAAACTTTTCCCTCATTTCCAAAGCCTCAGTTTCTCTTGGAGCAAACTCAGCCCCATCTTGATCATGTCTGACTCCCTAACACTAGGGGTCCATTTCCCTGTCCTCAGTTAATAACCTCTCATCTGAAGAAACTTGCATCCAGACTCTGTACAAAGATAGGGAGGGACACAAGGGAAGGGTAACAGAAATGAAACCACCTGTGTGGTCCACAGACTTGTACATTTTATTGATCTCCCAAGTCCTGAGCCACAGACTCAAATGAATTACCAGGAGGCATTCATTATTCAAAACTCACCTCTTTTGGCAGACCCCTACTCCTTTGCCTAGGAGTATGAACAAATGATGCTATAATTGGGAATCTTTCCTCAACTCTTGAAGATACTGAAGAATCTGCTTCTCAAGAAATAGCTGCCCAACAAAAATTCCTATACTCTGGCCAAAGCTTTTCTTTTAAAAAAAATTTGTTAACTTGTTTTTTGAGATGGAGAGAGACCAAGCACAAGCAGGAGAGGGGCAGAGAGAGAAGGAGCACAGAGTATGTAGCAGGCTCCAGGCTTTGAACTGTCAGCACAGAGCCTGACGTGGGGCTCAAACTCACAAACCATGAGATCATGACCTGAGCTGAAGTCGAATGCCGAACAGACTGAGCCACCCAGGCATCCCAGCTGTTCTTTGTAATTCGATAGATTTTGATTATCTTTTAGCAGAGCAAGGAGATGTATGGTCCTGCCAATACAACTTGATGCACTTAGATGGATGCTTTTGGCAAAGTTGAGACTCAACTGCACAAGATCACTCAACAAACCAGTTGTCTTAAAATGACTCCTTCAATGAGGAGCTTTCTTTCACTTATTTGATTCTGAGTGGTTTGGGTCTTGGTGACCATGGTCCCAAAGTACACTCTAGACAGTGGGGATTATCTTGGTGAGCTGTATTAACAATACGGTTTTTAGGAGCTCCTTGTGGCTCAGTTAAGCATCCAACTCTTGATTTCGGCTCAGGTCATGATTTCTTGGTTGTGAGATTGAGCCCTGCATCAGGCTCCACACAAGGTGTGGAGTCTTCTTAAGATCCTCTCTCCCTCTCCCTTTGTCCTCCTGGCTCACACTCCCCCTCTATAAAAAAAAAAAAAAAAAAAAAAGAATATGGTTTTTAGGCTTATGAATTGACCATGGAAATTGAGCTAACCATCCTAGAAGAATATGACTGAGATTTTTTTTCATTTCTTATTCCTTGTGTTGTTCAAATGAAAACAATGATAGCCACTTGCCCTTTCCCTCCCACATGTGACAAGACTCCTACTTGAGAATGGTTATCCTCAGCTCCAAGGGACATGCACTCCATCTAACAATGTTTTTGATTGAGGAAAATAAAAAAGGAAAACAATGCCCACATGACATGGTTGATCAGTCATGCTTTCTGTGGAAGATCTTGAATGAGAGAGGTAAACATGAAAGGATTTCAATCTAAAATGGAACCAGAAGATATGAAATGAGTATTATCACACATGTAACCTCTTAAGTATGAAGCTTAAGAACTGAGAGACTGATTTCCTGTCTATTCCTCATTAATAGAAGACCAAGACTTATCTCCTGACCAATGAACAGCCACCAAAAACTCTCCCCTCAACCAATGAGCTTCTTGCTTAGAGTGTGGCTGAACTTGCCCCTCTTTAAACTCCTTGCCCATAAATACAGCATGCCCTACTCTCAGTGGATTAGCCCGTAGCTTTCTACAGCATGCATTTCTCAAGTAGCAATTCCTCTGCTCTTCTGAAAAAACTCAATTTCTGTTAATTTGAGCTTGCCTCAGTGCACCTCTTTATGGAGGGTGATGAAGTAATAGAAGTCAAATTCAAAACAGCTTCAACAAAATACGAAATTCACTTATACGCATAACTGGGAAGTACAGGCATGGAACTAGGATTCACGTCTCCAAATACTGATTTTCAGGACTCACTGGTTCCAAAGCTCAACTTGCCTCCCCGTTACGTTTTCCCCTCCTGTACACATACTTCTTTCATGTAGCCAGGACAAAATGGTCTTTTGTGGTGCCAGACTCATGCAGTCCAACTTGGGAAATGTAGCAGACAAAAGCACTTCTCTTCCCAACATTGGTTTGGCCAATGGGAGAGATAGGGTGTCGGAGTCCCCAAAGGATGGAGTGTGAGCATGCTACCCCAAGGTAAGTAACAGTAAAAACAAACAAACAAACAAACAAAAAAAAAAACTAAGAGTCTAGTAGAAAAGTTAAGCGTGAATCCATTGGTAAAATTTCACAATGTTATATGCTATTGGAGCCCCAAAGAATGAGTGACCCAATCTTTCTTTTAAAAAAGACAACCAACCTTCCATGATTAATATCAGTGTTGCATCTTCTGAGTAAATGCACAGAATCCTTCGACCTTTGTGTCTCATTTGTCTTCAGTGCAGCATTTCCTCATCAATAGCCTACAGCTTATTCAGCCCCCTACTCCCCCTTCACTCCCAATAGCCACTCCATCTTGAGAAGAGTGACTTATTCCAACTTTAAAATGAGCAACACTTTTTACTTACAATATTTTCCCCGAATACGTTGAGCTTATTTTTCAATTGTGTTCTTAGATGCATTATCATCATTAAGATTTCAAATGGGAGTGAGGTGGGGCAGGTGAGAAGAACCTGGAAAATTAAATGCCAGTTTCAAAAGTAAACTTCAGGCATCCTCATTCTGAAATTCCTTTTAGAGTACATGTAAAATTTCAGATACTTAAATTGGAGGATACTTAAAAATATTTGAATGTTGAGACGTTCCTTCATTGAATCCTTAAGAGGAAAAAATGTAAGTGATAAGCCCTGATATTAAAAATAAACATAACTGAAACATGCATAAGTGTTGACTCATTCAGGTAAATTCCCCAGAGGTCAATTGGCATTTCCATGGGTAGGGATAACAGAAAAAACTATTTTGCAATCCCTATCAAAGCAACACCAGCATTCTTCACAGCGCTAGAACAATCCTAAAATTTGTATGGAACCAGAAAAGACCCGGAATAGCCAAAGCAATCTTGAAAAAGACAACCAAAGCTGGAGGCATCACAATCCCGGACTTCAAGCTGTATTACAAAGCTGCAATCATCCAGACAGTATGGTACTGGCATAAGAACAGACACTCAGATGAATGGAACAGAATAGAGAACCCATTAATGGACCCACAAATGTATGGCCAACTAATCTTTGACAAAGCAGGAAAGAATATCCAATGGAATAAAGACAGTCTCTTCAGGAAATCGTGCTGGGAAAACTGGACAGCAATGTGCAGAACAACGAACCTGGACCACTTTCTTACACCATACACAAAAATAAACTCAAAATGGATTAAAGACCTCAATGTAATAAGCAGGACGCCATCAAAATCCTCAAGGAGAAAGCAGGCCAAAACCTCTTTTACCTCGGCCACAGCAACTTCCTACTCAACAGATCTCTGGAGGCACAGGAAACAAAAGCAAAAATGAACTATTGGGACCTCATCAAAATAAAAAGCTTCTGCACAGTGAAGGAAACAATCAGCAAAACTAAAAGGCAACCAATGGAATGGGAGAAGATATTTGCAAACGACCTATCAGATAAAGGGTTAGTATCCAAAATCTACAAAGAACTTATCAAACTCAACACCCCCCCAAAAAAATAATCCAGTGAAGAAATGGGCAAAAGACATGAATAGATGCTTCTCCAAAGAAGACATCCAGATGGCCAACTGCACATGAAAAGATGCTCAACATCACTCATCATCAGGGAAATACAAATCAAAACCACAGTGAGATACCATCTTACACCTGTCAGAATGGCTAACATTAACAACTCAGGCAACAGCAGATGTTGGCAAGGATGTGGATAAAAAGGATCTTCTTTCCACTGCTGCTGGGAATGCAAACTGGGGAAGCCACTCTGGAAAACAGTATGGAGGTTCCTCAAAAAATTAAAAATTCAACTACCTTACAACCCAGCAATTGTATTAGTAGGTATTTATCCAATACCAATCCTAGGTATTTATCCAAAACAGATGTGCTGTTTCTAAGGGGCACATGCACCCCAATGTTTATAGCAGCACTATCAACAATAGCCAAAGTATGGAAAGAGTTCAAATGCCCATCAACAAATGAATGGATAAAGAAGATGTGGTGTGTACACACACACACACACACACACACACACACACACACACAATGGAGTATTACTCAGCAATCAAAAAATGAAATCTTACCATTTGCAACTATGTGGATGGAACTAGAGGGTATAATGTTAAGTGAAATTAGTCAAAGACAAATATCCTATGACTTCACTCATATGAGGACTTTAAGATACAAAATAGATGAACCCAAGGAAGGGAGAAAAAATAATATGAAAACAGTGAGGGGGACAAAACATAAGAGACTCTTAAATATACAGAACAAACAGGGTTGCTGGAGGGGTTGTGGGAAGGGGGATGGGCTAAATACCCATTTAGGGGGTTTAAGCAATCTACTCCTGAAATCATTGTTGTACTATATGCTAACTAGCTTGGATGTAAATTAAAAAATAAATTATAAAACAAACAAAAAACCCAAAAACTATTCTTGAGGATGCCCAAAGCTGATTACCTATGACCAGCACCAAAGCATAGAAGGTGAACATACGCTTTTCAAAAGGGACTTTGGTTTCTAAAGAAAACCTATTTTTAGTCATTATCAGAAGTATTTAGGAACAGTAGATTGCACATCAATGCTGATCTCAACTCTGAAAGAGAAAATACATCATTTACAATGCACTTATTCATGGCTCCCTTAAAAATGGGGGAAGATACTGAGGAAGGAGGGGTTTAAGCCCCACATTGGCACCCATTGCCTTGGGAATCTGCACCAGGAAGATGAGCTCTCATAACATCTATGAAAAAGATTTGTTGACTCTCTTTAGGTTGTGGGCTGGGAGGGGCAGGGATACATAGAAGCTTTCTCTAGGAATGGAAGCACTGCCAAGTGCCATTTTTCTTGTCCCCCTTCAGCCTAGCTCGATCTAATGCTGGCAGGTAGCAGTTCTGACATTCTCCGTCTACATTGCTATCACTGTTCACCCAGCCCCAGTGTTCCCCTGCTGACCTGCCACACCCAACCCATCTGCCCCAGCAAGGCCCCTCCCAAGCAGCTCCCACCCCACCACAACCAGCCAACACCCTCAGTTGGGGCCAGTGTCCCTCCAAACTGTCACCTGTCCAGCCCCACCACCAGCATGTCCACAGCAGCTGCAGCCAAGTTTTGCAGCCAGGCACACCAGGGGCTAACCCCACCCACCAGTATGGCTGCAGCAGCTGTAGCTAAGCCTCTCAGCCAGCTGTGATGGGGGTCAGCCCCAGCCACCAGTGCACCCACAGCAGTCATGGCCCATTCACAACAGGAGAGCACATGCAGCCTCTACAGTGGACACTCCTGGAGCATCTGGTTCTGGTGACTGGGGAGATTGCATGTTTTGGGACCCACAGGATTTCTCCTACCTAAGACCACTGCCTTCAAGACCAGGAGATATAATTGACTTACTTAATAGATAGCAACAGAGAGAATCAGACAAAATGAGGAGAGAGAAATATGCTCCAAATGAAAGAACAAGACAAAAACCTCAGAAAAAGAATGGAATGAAGTGGAGATGAGCAGTAAGGAGTTTTTAAAAATGGCCATTAAGGATGCTCACCCAACTTGGGAGAAGAGTGCATGAACTCAGGGAGAAATTCTACGGAGATAGAAAATATTGAGAAGAACCAATCATAACTGAAGAATAACAAATGAAAAATAAACTCTCTGGACTTTCTAGCAGATTAAAGAACTCAGAACAGATCGATGATCTGGAAGACAGAGTGTGGAAATCATCCAAGCTGAACTGAAAACAAAAATTAAAAAAATTTTTTTAATGTTTATTTATTTTTAAGAGAGAGAGAGAGAGAGAGAGAGAGAGAGAGAGAGAGAGAACACACAAGATGGGGAGGGGCAGAGAGAGGAGACACAGAATCCAAAGCAGGCTCCAGGCTCTGAGCTGTCAGCACAGAGCCCGACGTGGGGCTTGAACTCATAAACCGTGAGATCATGACCTGAGCTGAAGTCAGACGTTTAACCAATATAGCTACCCAGGCACCCACCCCCCAAATTTTTTTTAAATGAGGATAGGTTAAGAGACCTTAGGGACAACATCAAGCATACCAACATATGCATTACATAGGGATACTGGAAGGAAAAGACAGAAAGGGGAAGAAAGCTTATTTTAGGGAAGCTTTCAGCTACTATTTCTTAACTTTGAGAAAGAAGCACACATCAAGGTCCACAAACAGAGCTCAAAAAAGGATAAACCCAAAAAATTCCATACCAAGACACCTAACAACAATGTCAAGTTAAAGATGGAGAATCTTAAAAGAAGCAAGAGAAAAGCCACTAGTTACATACAAATTAACACCTTTAAGTCTATCAGCTGATTTTTCAGCAGAAACTTGCAGCCAGAAGGGACTGGCAGGATATATTCAAAGTGCTGAGAGGAAAAAACCTACAACCTATATTCTACCCAGCAAAGTTATCACTTGAAATTGAAGGAGAGAGTTTCCTAGACCAAGAAAAATTAAATTCATCACCACTAAATCGGCCTTACAAGAAATGTTAAGGGAACTTCCTTAAGAAAAAAAAGGAAAAAAGGCCATAAGTAACAAAATTATGTAAGAAAAAATTTCACTATAAAAACAAACGTATATTAACGGGCAATCACTTATAAATCTAGTAAGCAGTAGGTCAACTAGATCTATGATAATTAGGTAAGGGACACACAAAATATGTAAAATGCAGATGTGAAATAGGACAGTAAATACATACATCATGGGGGTGGGGATGTAAAAGTGTAGTGCTTTTGGAACATTTTGAAATCAACTTCAAGACTATTATATTCATACTATATATGAATCTCATGGTAACCACAAACCAAAAACCTGTAATAGATACATAAAAAATAAAGAGAAAGGAATCCAAGCACGACACTCAAGAAAAACAAAAGAAAAAAGCGAGGTTAGGACAGAGAACTACAAAAATGGCCAGGAAATAATTAAGAAAATGGCAATAAGTACATATCTATCAACAATTACTTTAATGTAATTGGACTAAATTCTTCAACCAAAAGATAGAGGTTGGCTGAATGGATAAAAACAAACACATGCACCCAAAACCAGCAATAACTCATCTCTATGCTACCTGATAGAGACTCACTTCAGACCCAAACACACATATAGACTGAAAGTGAAGGAATGGAAAATATATTCCAAGCAAATGAAAATGGGGGAAAAGGGATAGCAACACTTTTATGAGACAAAATGGACTTTAAAATAAAGACTGTAACAAGCAGAAAGGGGCATTGCATAACGACCAACTGATCAATCCAACTAGAGCATGGAACAGTTGCAAATTTGTATGCACTCAACAGAGGAGCACCTCAATACAGAATACGCTTTCTTTTCAGGTGCACATGGGATTCTCCAAAACAGTTAACATGTTAGGCTGTAAAACAAGTCTCAACAAATTAAGATGCTGATATCATATCAGTCATCTTCTTCAACCACAACACTATGGAACTAGAAATAAGGGAAAATACTACAAAAAATACCAACACACAAAGCTAAACAACATGCTACTAAACAACCAATGGGTCTATGAAGAAATCAAAGAGGCAATATTAAAAATACCTGAAGACAAAGGAAAATGTAAACACAAGGTTCCAAAAGCTTTGGGACAGAGCAAAAGCAGTTCAAAGAGGGAAGTTTATAGCAATATAGACCTACCTCAAGAAACAAGAAAAATCTCAAACAACTTGATTGTACACATGCAGGAGCTAGAAAAAGGACAAGCCCAAAATTAGTAAAAAGAAATGAAAAATATCAGAGCAGAAATTAAAGAAATGAGACTAAAAAACAATCAAATGATCAATGAAACTAAAAGTTGGTTCTCTGAAACCAACCTTTTGTTAAATGCATCAAAACCCCCAAAAAACCTCACACAAATAAAGAGAACTCAAAACCAGAAATGAAAGAGAAGTTACAGCCTAAGAAGTACAAACTACAGAAATACAAAGGATCCCATGAGACTACTACGAAAAATTATACACCAACAAACTGGACAACCTAGAAGAAATGGATAAATCCCTAAAAACTTAATTTTCCAAGGCTTAATCAGAAAGAAATAGAAGGCACATTGGTGGCTCAGTCAGTTAAGCGGCAGACTCTGGATTTTGGCTCAAGTTACCATCTCACTGTCAGTGACCTCAAGCCCCACATTGGGCTCCTCGCTGACAGTGCAGAGCCTGTTTGGGATTCTCTCTCCTCTCTCTCTGCCCTTCCCGCTTTCTCTTTTTCTCGCTCTAAAAATAAATAAACCTAAAAAAAAAAAAAGAAAAATAGAAAATCTGAACAGACTAATCAGCAGTAATGAAATTGTGTAACAAAAACAAAATCCAACAAATAAAAGCCAAAAACCAGAAGTCTTCACAGTTAGATTCTACCAAACATTTAAAGAGTTATTGTCATCTAGACTTCTCCAACTATTCCAAAATATTGAAGGAACACTTCCAAATTTCATTACCCTGATACTAAAACCAGACAAAAGCACTACAAAATAATTACATACCAACATCCCTGATGAGCATAGATGCAAAAATCCTCAACAAAGCAACAGCAAACCAAATTCAACATTATACTGAAAGATTCATTCACTACAATCCAGTGGAGTTTATTTCAGGGATGTAAGAATGATTCAATATTTGCCCATTAATCAAGGTGATACATCACATTCACAAAATGAAGAATCAAAATATGCTGTCATCTCAGTAGGTTCAGAAAAAACATTTGACACAATTCGACACTCATTTATGACAAAAACTCTCAACCAAATGGGTATAGAGGAAGTATACCTCAATATAAGGAAGACCATCATGACAAACCCATAGCTAACATCATACTCAATGGGGAAAAGCTGAAAGCTTTTCCTCTTAGATCAGGAACAAGACAAGGATGTTCATTCTCACCACTTTTATTCAACATAGTGCTGGAAGCCCTAACCACATCAGTCAGACAACAAGAAGAAAAAGCTTCCAAATTGTTAAGAAAGTAGTACAATTTTAACCATTTGTGTTTAACATGATACTTTACATAGTAAATTGTCAAGACTCCACCAAAAAAAAAATTATTAGAATAAATGAACTTCGTAAACTTGCAGGATACAAAATTAATCTACAGAAATTTGTTGCATTTCTATACACTAATAATAAAAGGGAAATTAAGAAAACAATCCTATTTATAATTGCATCAAAAAGAATCAAATACCTTGGAAGACCTTTAATCAAGGAAGTCAAAGACTTGTATTCTGAAAATTCTAAGACAATTATGAAAGAAATTAAATATGACATAAACAGGGGTGCCTGGGTGGCTCAGTGAGTGACCCTTTGGCTCAGGTCACGGTTTGTGAGTTCCGGCCCCACACTGGGCTCTGTGCTGATGGTGCAGAGGCTGCATGGGATTTTCCCTTTCCTTCTCTCTCTGCCCCTCATTCACTCTTGCTCTCTCTCAAAATAAATACATAAACTTAAAAAAATATAAAGATGACATAAATAGATATCCCATGCTTGTAGGTTTGAAAAATATTGTTAAAATGGAGTATTATCTAAAGTAATCAACAGGTCCAGTGCAATCTCTATTGAAATACTAATAGCATTTTTCACAAAACTAGACTAATCCTAAAATTTGTGTGCAATTATATAAGACCTGTAATAGCCAAAGCAATCTTGAGAAACAAGAAGAAAACTGGAGGTATCACATACCCAGAGTTCCAACCATACCACAAAACAGTATGGTACTGGCACAAAAATAGACAACATAGATCAATGGGACAGAATTCAGAGTTCAGAAATAAACCCATCCTTACATAGTCAATTAATCTAGGACCAAAGGAGGCAAGAAGATACAATGGGGAAAAGACCATCTTTTTAATAAATGATGATGAGAAAACTGGACAGTACATGCCAAAGAATGAATCTGGACCCCTTTCTCACACTGTACACAAAAATAAATCCAAAATTTAAAGACCTAAATGTGAGACTTGAAACCATAAAACTCCTAAAAGAAGCCATAGGCAGAAAACTCTTGGACAACCATCTTAGCAACTTATGTATTTTTGATCTGTCTCCATAGGCAAGGACAACAAAAGCCAAAATAAACAATTGGGACTGCATCAAACTCGAAAGCTTTTGCGCAGTGAAGGAAACCAACAAACTCAAAGGTAACCCCTGAATAGGAGAATATATTTGCAAATGGCATACCTGATGAGGGTTAATATTCAAACTATAGAAAGAAATCCTACAACTCAAATTAAAATTTGATTAAAAATGGGCAGATGACCGGAATCGGAAATATTTTCTCAGGGAAGAGATACAGATGGCCAAGAGACACACAAAAAGATGCTCAACATCACTGATCATCAGGGAAATGCAAATCAATTAGAATTTGATTAACCATGGGCAGATGACCGGAATCGGAAATATTTTTTCAGGGAAGAGATACAGATGGCCAAGAGACACACAAAAAGATGCTTAACATCACTGATCATCAGGAAAATGCAAATCAAACCCATAGCAAGATACTACCTCACACCTGCCAGAGGATAGTGTCAAAAAGACAGGCAGTAACAAGTGTTGGTTAAGATGTGGAGAAAAGGGAATCCTTGTACACAGTTAGTGGGAATGTAAATTGGTGCATCCAGTATGGAAAACAGCATGAAGTTTTCTCAAAAAATTACAAATAGAAATACCCTATGATTCAGCAATTCCAATTCTGGTTATTTACTCGAAGAAAATGAAAACACATTCATTTGAAAGGATGTATGCACCCCTATGTCCATGGCAGCATTATTTACAATAGTCAAGGTATGAGAGCAAACTATGTGTCCATCGGTTGACGAATGGAATACTACTTGGCCGTAAAAAAAATGAAATCTTGTTATTTGTGACTACATAGATGGACCTAGAGGGGATTACGCTAAGTAAACTAAGTCAGGTAGAGGAATATAAATACCATACGATTTCACTTCTGTGTGGAATCTAACAAAACAAAACCAATGCACAAACACAAAAAATAAACAGACTCATAAATACAGAGAAAAAACTGGTGGTTGCTGGAGGAGGCAGTGGTGAGAGAATGGGGATATAAAGTATAGCGCAGGGAATATAGTCAATAATATTGTAATAACTGTGTGTGGGGATAGATGGTAACCACACATCGTGGTGAGCATTTCGCCATGTATACAAATGTCAAATCACTACTTGCACACCTGAACAGCAGGGTATTATGTCAGCTATCATTCAATTGAAATAAATAACCCTGAAAGAATCCATTTACTCATTAGTCTCAGAAAAAAAAACCCCAAAAAAACGGAGGAACTTAGCTGACAGCTCGGCCAACGTAAACACAATATAATGAAATTATATAATGAACACATCCTAGAACATACTACAAGCTTAGCAAAGCTTAGAAAAGCTGTAAAACTTGGCACTTCCTCTAGAAGAGACCCCTGTCGGTTTTTGAGTTGTCTTGGTTTGTCAAACAGGTGTTTAAATATGCAGAAGGATAAAGAGATTGACCTAGGCAGCAGTCTAAAATCTGCCCGAACAGCTAGGGAAAGACCCCAATGCAATCGAGGCTCCAAACCCTTTGGGAGACTGAGCAGGAGGCAGTATAGGAGGGCTGGTATCCTGCTGCTTTAGGAAAATGGAGAAACTCTGCAAACATTTGACAGTTCACAGCTTAAAAATGCAAAGGAGGCCTAAGACCCTAAGGTTTTTCCTAGGATTAACAGAAAGCAAGCATAGTTCCTTGGGTAAATAGGATTGTTTTGAGCTGGTATCAGAATAAAACCTGCATGCTATGCGTCTCCAGAGGGTGTGGGGTTTCTGCCTGAGAACATCAAGGTGTTTTTTAGAATAGCAGAACTGAGTTTGGTTTGGTGTGTTTATCCTCATTCTGAGGGCTGTGGACCTTTAAATCCCTGCTCTTGCACGTACGGTTTTTAGTCTGAGTTTTGCTTAATAAAGATTTTTACTTTTACAGAAAACCTGTAGAAGAATGGTGTGCTAGATCACCCTCCAATTACTTATTACAGTGTAGCCATAATTTAACGCTGCCAGTTTTGACTGCATACTGATCATCTCCACCAAAATACCCATTATCTGAGAGGAAAGGAGGGGAAAAAAAAAACAAAAACAAAAACCAAAAACCAAAAACACCCTATCTTTCTGCAGAGGCTCTACCAGAGACACGCTACTGTCCGGCTCAGGGAATTGCCTTTTGCAGGATAAAACAGATTATTTACCATTCGTGTCTGATCATCTCTCATCTCACCTACACAGCAATGAGAAGGTCAGAGGCATCACACTGCACATGAATCTTCCCATTATAAAGGGATTTCAGGGTCCCTTTCAAGTAGCATCTCCTCAGATGCTTGTTTATAAATTAAACAACAAGGGAGGCTGATGAGGAAGGAAGGCATTGCTGGTCAAGTATCAATTAGAATGTACGATAAACACAAATCTAAGATAATATTTTAAAATAGATCTACAACCTAAAAGTTTATCCTAAAAGCTTGTCTAGACCACTAAGCTGGTAGCTTCTAACCAACAGGTTGAGTATCTAGAAAGAAACTTGCAGTCTTAGCTGTGCCAGGCTGGCAAACCCAAATCTATCATAGACTTTATTGGGGTTAAGAAAATGGATGGACATTTAAAAAATTAAGCCTTCAAATTACATTTATTTTAATGTTTACAAATGCAGTCCAATGAGCAACACCTCTCATATTTAATGCTTGCCTTCAAGAAATACGTAGATAGGAAGAAGCCTGGAGCAGAGGGCAGCAAACACTTAACATAGAGAGCCAGATAGCAAATATTTCAGGCTTTTTAGGCTGTACAATCTCTGCCACAAATACTTATCTGTCATTGTGTGAGAGCAGCCATAGATAGTATGTAAATAAGTGAGTGGTTGTGTCCCAATAAAGTTTTATTTATAACCACTGAAATGTGAATCTCAGGTGTTTCATGTGACTGGTGTAACATCCTTTTTGATTTGTTCAACCATTTAAAATTATAGTAACCATTCTTACCTTGCTGGATCTATAAAAAACAGGCGGTGGGTCAGGTTTGACCAGGGACCAGAGTTTGCCCCCACCCCCCAACACACACACACACACACACACACACACACACACACACACACAGTCTTCAGGCTCTTTCTATAAACAAAGGCTAACATAAGAAAACTGTACCTGCCCATGAGGGAGAAATGGGGCTGGAACTCCTTTTATTAATTGAAAGCTATTTTAACTCTAGGGGTGGGGGGGGCGGTGTGGAAGGAACAAGTATTTGTTGAAAACCTAGTACTGTGCCAGGTACTATCCTGAAGGGTTGCTGATTTCATTCAAACAATACTAGGAGATGTTATACATGCACACTTTTCACAGATGAGGAAAGAGACTCAGAGAATAAACAGCTTTGCCTAGACCTGGTTCCCGGTGAGGATCTGAACACGGGTCAGTCTTCAGAAAACCTGTAATTTTTAATGTGGTATCTCGATGAAGGAAGAGCAGAGTTCATAGTAAAACCAGGAGGAGCATTAGCTGCACTGAGAAGAAACTCAAGAAGCAGGAGCTTAGGGGCACCTGGGTGGCTCAGTCGGTTAAGTGTCTGACTCTTGATTTCAGCTGAGGTCATGATCTCGAGGTTCGTGGGCTCTAGCCTCACCTCGGGCTCTGCATGGACAGAGGGGAGCCTGCTTGGGATTCTCTCTCCTTATGTCTCTGCCCCTCTCCCATGTGGGCACACGTACACTTTCTCTCAAAAATAAATAAACTTAAAAAAAAAAAAAGCAGGAACTTCAGAGCTTCAGGGAACAGGTGGCTTGAGCTGGAGCACAGATCAGAGAGTGAGAGTTTGCTGTTTTGCTAATAGAGCAGACCCAGAGGCCACCCCATACCAATCCAAACTGACCGGACAGTGTGACCCCCAGACTGGCCTGTTGTGTGGGACAAGCAGTCCAGAAGTGCACTGTTAAAACACTTAATTTAATTAACGCCAGACTTTATAGCAAGTCAACTCCCACACGAGAGCGGGGGGTTTACCATTGCTGTTCTAAGAGACGGGTATTTAGATCGACTTCTGGTGTTTCTTTTTCTCCCCTTTTAACAAATGTAATACATAGCCACTTTGTAGAGACTTTAGAGAAATATAGATAATAGGAACTAAAAATTATCCATCAAAATAATCACAGTTAATACTTCTGTGTAATGTTCTTTAAATCTTCCTGGTCTTTTTTCGAGCAGGGACTACGCTATTAATACTGCTTTCTGCACCAAACAGATCACAGACGTGTTTCTGTATCATTTCCCCAAGTCACATTTACCAAATGTCCCCCCGAGACAAATCCAAGCGGCCATCATCAGAAAGGCTGGTGTAGGCTTGCATTGTGTCAGTGCCTCAGGCGTTCATACCTATCACATAAGAGTGAGGTTTGCAAAGAGCACGCTGCCAGCCTATCTCAAACTTACTTAGTCATGGGATCCTTCCGTAATGTAACATTTGGAACACTACTGTTCTACAGAATGTCCTTGGTCAAAAGCTTCTACATCATTTGTAATAGGTGCATAATATTCCACTGTTATTTAAATGATCCATTGTAACCTATTATAAACAATACCATGTACATTTTTGCAGCTAAATCTTTATGAAACATTCATGGTAACTCCCTGGACACTCAATTGCTTTGTCAGGGATGTGACCATTATTTATTTTTTCTAGAAATGGATATTATAATTAAAATTTTCTTTGTTTTACAGGAGAACTGGAATGTGACATTTCACTTTTAAATTTATTTCATTAATAATTAACACTTGGACACTTCATCAGGCAAGTCTCTACTAGATGCTTAATATTCCACGTCTACACTAAGAGCAACATGAAAAAGCAACCGAAATTCCTATACTGCTGGTGAAAATGATACTTGGTACTTGGAAAAATGGTGGGCAGCATCTACAAAAAATGAACGCACGCACACTCTGCGTATTAGTTTTCTATCGCTGTATAACAAATTACCACAAACTTAGTGACTTAAAACAAAACCATTGTTAACTCACAGTTCTGTAGAGCTGTAGTCTGACACGGGATGGCTGGGTTATCTGCTCAGGCACAGGGCTGAAATCAGGTTGGTAGGAGGACTGAATCCTCATCTGGAGCCCTTGGGGAGAAATCCACGTTCTAGCTCCGTCAGGGTGTTGGCAAATCCTGTTTCCTTGCTGGCTGCCAGCTGAGAGCCACCCTTAGCTCCTGGAAGCCACCCCCCAGTCCTTGCATTTGGACCCCAGGATGATCAAGCCACCAGTGATATGGCTAGAACCCCTGACGCTTCAAACTTCTCTGACTTCCTCTTCTGCTCCTGGCTGGAGAGGAACTCTGCTTTTTAAAGTGGCTGGTGTGATTAGAGTAGGCCCACCTGGATAGCTCCCTATCATAAAGCCCACCTGGATAACATCTCTGTCATCAGGGCATGGAAGCTCTTTTTGTATTTTGTATTTTGTATTTTGCCTGCTGCCTCCTTTGACTCAACTCCAGTCCTCGATGTATACCCAACAGAAATGCATGCATAACGTTTTCCAAAATACATGCATCGAATCCTAATAGAAACACGACTCAGTAGCCAAAAGCTGGAGAACGTATTTAACGACAATAATGGTATATTTTTATAATTGTATATAGAAACGAGAATGAACAGACCACAGCTACTTACTTACACAAATGAACCTCACGCACACAATGCAGAGTCATGAGGCCAGTGTTTTACAGGACCAAGTTGGGGGGAACCTAACCCAGCCTAGAAAGTCACAGAAAGCTTTCTGGGGAAGGTACACCTTTTACTGCAAAGAATTAGAGCGAATGATGAGCGAAGGGAGGGCAGGACTGATTTTTCTATTGAAGGATTAATGGGAACGGAAGTAACATACTGTAAAAATTATAAGCAGCTGGGTATTATGAATGGATGGCAAAATGGGGGCGGGTGGAAATGGAGGCGGGTGGAAAATGGGGGCGGGTGGAAAATGGGGTGCCTAGAGAACTGGATGAGGATCAGAAGGTTGGAGAACTTTGCAGGCCATACTGAGAAGACTGACCTTAATCCTGCTGGTGATGGTGACAGAAGAGGTCCTTGCAAGGGGATGGGCATGGACATATTTATAGTGGGGATCAGTGATACTGCAAAGTGGAAGGTGAAATTTCAAGAGGGAAATGAGGACACTGGATTAGTTAGGAGGTTGTTTAAGGAGCCCAGGTGAGAGCTGATGGGAACCTGACTTAGCTGGAGGGAAGAGGGGAAGGGACAATTTTAGAAGCCTGGATGCCTTGTATCCACTGCCCTTCCCCAAATCCCCTCTTAAAGCCCTACCAACATTTTTGTAGTTTTGAATCCTATTAGCTCTCAGAAGGTGCGTCTGGAATCCAGTCTAGATTTCCACCAGCAATATGCCCATCGCCCCTCAAGTCCTGCTAGAATGGGAGATTTTTAGACATTTTCTGTATAGGCAAATAACTGTACCTCATTATTTTACATTGCATTTCTGACTGAAAGCATTAACATTTTTAAAATGTTCACTGATTGTCATTTTGTAAAGTGTCAATTCATATTGTTTGCCAGATTTTTCTAAATGTGTTCATTTCTTCATATTGACTTGTAAGAAGTTATGTATGAAAGATGCTAACCCTTTTGATATGCATTTTTCTGTAGCCACACCTTTTAATTTTGTTTAGTCTAATTTTTCATTGATAACAGTCTCACATTATTGAATAGTTAAATCCACTGGCATGCCTGGGTGGCTCAGTCAGTTAAGCGTCCGACTTTGGCTCAGGTTATGATCTCATGGATTGTGAGTTCAAATCCCACATGGGGCTCTGTGCTGACAGCTCAGAGCCTGGAGACTGCTTCAGATTTCATGTCTCCCTCTGTCTCTGCCCCTTCCCTACTTGTGTTTTCTCTCTCTCTTTCTCTCTGTCAAAAGAAAAAAAGAATGAAACATTAAAAAATTTTAAATAATTAAATCTATTAATCTATTATTTGTTTCTACCTTTAGAGTTAATGCATTTAGTGTTCTCTAATCATGATTTGTGAATATTTGCCCATATTTTCTTTGGGTGGTTTACTGATTTTATTTAAATCTTTAATTGACAGGGGCTCCCGGGTGGCTAAGTTGGTTGAGTGTCTAACTCTTGGCTTCAGCTCAGGTCATGACCTCCCGGTTAGTGGGTTCGAGCCCCACATTGGGCTCTGTGCTGACAGTGTGGGATGCGCTTGGGATTCTCTCTCCCTCTCTCCCTGCCCTTCCTCCCCAAAAAGAAATAAACTTAAAAAAATCTTTAACATAGGATTTATTTTGGTATATAGTATTCTGTATCTTAATGTTTTTCCAGATAATCAGTTGGCTAAACCAACTGGATAATTCATTCTTTCCCTATTAGTTTGGAATGCCACTCATAAAATATATTAAATTCTCATGTCTTCAAAACAGGCTGTAATTCGTGGTAGGCCAAATTCCCCTACATTAATTTTCTTTTACAAAATATTCTCAACTATTCTTGCAAGTAAGAGTTAAATTAGCTTCTCAGAGTGAATTGAAATGTTTCCCATTCTTTTCTATGCTCTATATTCTTTTGTTTTTAAAATTTTAAAAATGTTTTATTTATTTTTGAGATTGAGAGAGACAGAGCATGAGCAGGGGAGAGGCAGAGAGAGAGGGAGACACAGAATCCGAAGCAGCACCAGGCTCTGAGCTGTCAGCACAGATCCTGACGCAGGGCTGGAGCTCACAAACCGCGAGATCATGACCTGAGCCGAAGTCGGTCACTCAACTGACTGAGCCACCCAGGCGCCCTGCTCTATATTCTTACAGTTTAAAATCTAAAGGAGATATTGGTTCCTTAAAAGTTTGAGAGATTTTGCTTAGAAAATTTTCCGGGTACTGAAGTTGTCTGACATTTGTCAACTTCTTTTATAGTTTTTGGTCCATATAACTGTACCACCCATCAGAACTGTTCTCTGGGGAGCCTGGCTGGCTCAGTCGGTAGACCATGTGACCTGTGACCTCAGGGTTGTGAGTTTGAGTCCCAAATTGGGTGTAGAGAGTACTTAGAAATAAAATCTTAAAAAAAAAAAAAAAACAACCCTGTTCTTTTACTAAAAGAGCATTTAATCAAAATGTCCAAAATATTAATGTATTCTACCTACAGTTAATTTATCTTTTTATTCATAATATGCATTCAGATTTTCTTTTTCTTGTCTGGCTGTGTCAAAATTGTTTTATTGGTCTTTTCAAAGATCCACCTCTTGTCCACTTCTTGGGTTAAATATCAATCCCAATTTTATTCTTTCCTCATGCATTTCCTAGATTTTTTTTTTCTTCAGTTTTTGGCTTCTTGAATTGATTGCTTGGTTTATTTTTATTTGTTCATGGATATAAGCATGCAAGGCTCTAAGTTTTACTCAAGGTACAGCTTTGGGGTTTATTTTGGTTGAATAATTTTTCCTAGTGTCATCATCTCTGACTCTAATTTGTATTTTCTGTGATCTATGAATTATTTGACAGTATTTTAATTTCTAGTATTTAAAAAAATTATCCTTTTGTTATGAATTGCTCACTCTACTGCCTGGTGGTCAGAAAACGTGGTCTACAATATGTTACTTATAGTCTTACTATATCCCATATTTTTGTCCAGATTCCATGGATATTTGAAAAGAAGATGCATATTATTAAAATATTTTTTTTGAGTAAGACTGGGGTTTTCATGACATTGCCTTTTTTGCATTTTTGCTTTGCATATTTTGATGGACTATTACTAGGTACTGTTACCTTTTTAATATAGAATGTGCCCATACAGAGCAATTTTTTCCTTATATTCTATTCTTTTCTGACATCAATATGATTACTCCTGAATTGTTTTGGAGTTAACGCTTTGCCTTGTCTTTACCACTCTGTTTAACCTGTGTCATTTCATTTCAGGTGAGCCTCTAGTGAAATGCATGCATGCTTTTGGGGAGTCTAGCTGGCTCCGTTGGTAGACCAAACTGATCAAGAGGGGTAGACCCTCTTGATCTCAGGGTTGTGAGTTCAAGCCCCATATTGGGTGTAGAGATTACTTTAAGTCATCTTAAGTAATGACTTAATGACTTCATTTCTTTGATCCAAATTGAAAACCGAGCTTTAAACATTCTTTTTCATGTTTTATTTTTTAGAGAGTGCAAGGGGGGAGGGGCCGAGAGATGTCAAAAGAGGATTCCAAGTGGCTCCTAGACAGCAGGGAGCCCCATGCAGGGTTTGAACTCAGGACCTGTGAGATCATGACCTGAGCTGAGGTCAGAAACTCAACCGAGCCCCCCAGGTGCCCCACAAATCTAACTTTAAATAAGGATGTTTAGGTGACACGTGGATTCTATTTTCCTTCTTATTGTGTCTGTTTCTTGTGTCTCCCTTCTTTGGCTGTACATTGATTGATCAAGGCTGTTTTCCCAACTTGTCTTCACTTTCTACAAACCGTGCAAGAATTGATTATACTTCCCTTTTGTTTTCTACTTCCTGATTGCTCCTCCCCTCCCCAACCAGCTGGCTATTTTTGCCATTCTAATGTAAAGGCTCCAATAAGCCACCAAGAACTTCAGATTCCTAAATACAGCGGACATGTTACTTTTCACCAAGCACCAGTCTTACTAAGCCCTCCAGTGACGTTCAACACGACTGATTATTCTGCCTCCCCCACTGCCCCTTATTCTATGACCCTGCACTTTTCTAGATTTTTTTACTTTTTTATTTTAGAGAGAGAGAGAGAGCTTGAGCAGGGAAGTAGGGCAGAGAGAGTCTTAAGCAGGCTCTGCACTCAGCGTGGAGCCCGATGCAGGGCTCCATCCCACGACCCTGGGATCATGACCTGAGCCAAAAATTAAGAGTCGGTTGCTCAACAAACAACCACTCAGGCGCCCCAGGACTTCTCTAGATTTTGTCTTGATTTTGTTATCTTTCTGTCTCTCTCGTCTCTCTCTTCCCTCCCTCCCCCTCCTGTCTGTGATCTCATCCACTTGTGGCTTCACTTACCATGACTGACTTCCAAATCTCCAGTCCTTTCTGAGCTCTAAACTCATACCACCGCTCTCTTGACATTTCCACGTGATGTCTGACAGGCACATCAACCCTGACGTGTCCAGACACGAGTGCAGGACTTTTCTCTCGTGACAACGCTCTCCTTCCCTCCATCTTCTCAAATGCACTGACAGTAACCTGCTTGTTGCCCACGCCATAACCCGAGTGTCGTTACTGGACCTTTTTATCCTCTACCCCTGACCCCTCACATCACTAAGTCCAAATGATTCTGCCTCCAATGTGTTTTTTGGAATTATTTGCTTCTTCCTACCTCCACTGCTAACAACCTGGTCCAAATGACCGTCACCTCCTGCCTGGACCATACAACAGTCTTCTTGCTACTCGCCCAGCTCCTTGCGAGCCTCTCTAAAACCCATTTTCCACCCGGCACCAGAAACAGCTTGCTGAAATACCATCTGAAAAGAGCATTCTTCCACTTTAAACCTTCCCAAAGATTCCTTTGGTCTTCGAATCAAAGTCAAACCCTGTACTGCACTGCAGTACAAGCTCCCCACCCCCATGATCTGACCAATGCCAACCACCCCAGCTTCTCATCCCTTCTCCTGTTTATATTCCAGCCGCCTCCCCTTCCTTGGGTTCCTCCAAAATGAACTCGTTCCATGGGCTCTCCTCACTCCTTCCACACTTTTGCAGGCCTGGCTCATCCCTGTCATCCAGGTCCCAGCTCAAAGGTTTAAGTCCCCTCCAAGAGACTCATTCTGATGTAGCCTTTCCTCCACACCCAAGTCACGTGACTCTATTTTCATCGTGCTTATCACTATCTCAAATTATACAGAAATGTTGTTTCTGTGTTTCCATCCATGGACATATAAACCCCTTGAACGCTTTTATTTTTCCACCTTTGTGTCCTCAGTGATGATCATGCCTGGCATTAAATAGGTGCTCAATAAAATGGGTCAAATGAAAATGACTCTCAGTAAATCCCACTACCCTGATGCAGGCATAGAATGATGGAGAATTGGATTCAGCAGATCCAATATTGTCTATACCACTTAATACGTGTGTCTTTTAGCAAGTTATCTGACCCTCAATTTCCTCATCTGAAATATGTGGACAACAACAGTATTGACTGTAAGGAGCTGTACAGAGCTACTATCTGGATTAAATGAGAAAAAACACCTAAGCACTTGGCACTATGACCACCAGATGATAAGAGCTTAATAAATTATAGTGAGCTAGTATACGTTTATAAATAACTCTCTCTCTCCCTCTCTCTCTCTCTCACACACACACACACACACACTTTGGTGTTCATCTTCGTTTGCCTTAATGGTTCTACTGTCCCACCTTTGAGACCCCGTCTTGTGTGTTCTCATCAATATCACCTCTCAGGAGCAGAATCTGAGTCACTAACATTCTCTGACCAGTTCCTAGCCCACCCCAGCATGGTTGTGAGCTTTTATAAGCCTCTTTAAGTGATTTACCTAAAAACATAAACATTCTCCCTCCAGTATAATACAGCGAGTTCAAGCAGCCTACATTCTGTGTACTTCCTCAGAGGTCCGTGAATAGTAAATATACCCAGTTCTATATAAATATCATGCAAGTTGAAAGACATAGAGTAAAATCATCTTTGCACTTACCATAAAAATCCTGTGAGTGCACGTTAAAGGGGTAACCTGCATTAGAACAAGATACGCCCCTTTTACAACAGGTACTGGCCGGGACAATTCAGTCTTTGTCATTTATTACTTTTATTTGGACAACATATATACATATGTACAAAATACCAACTGTCAGAATCCTCTTTTATAATTTCATTTGATTTACAAAAACGGGACAGCAAAATAACTTAGGTCACTAATACTGTACAAAAATAAAACTGATTAAACAGTTGTAAAGATCAGTATCTTACAGTGTTACAGATCATTCATCTGTTGTGAAAGAACATCTCAATCTATCCAGAGTGATGGGCGCTGTGCGAAATCTACCTGCAAACTGACAACTAATCAATTCCTGTAATATGACTACCAAATGTAATTCTCAAAAGAAGCATGATGTAGAGTTAGACCTTAAAGCTGGGGCATCATTCCACAGTGGTGAAGGGCTTTCTTCTTTTCTAACCAAGGAGAGGAGTTATCGTAACTCTAAAACTATTAAATTTTCCAAAATATGACAATTACTTACAGTATTAGATAAAACGACGTTTCTTTCTTTTTAAACACCTGCAACAGTCTTTCGAAAAATTCAGTTTGGTTAAAAAAGTAAACAAAAATTACTATCCTGCATTTGGATTTTTATACGTTAAATCCATGGTCTTTTTAATATAAAAAGTAATTCCTTCATAGTTTGAGTGTTCAATGAACTGTAGTAGTCCTATTTGAACCATATCTTGATATAGTAAATCTAATTAGAATGCTGGTTCCTGTTTTGTGGCATGTTAAAACAGGATTTATCACGAAGAATAAAAAGCCTTGAGTTTATACGTTACGTTACTATAACATGTAAGAGAATATCAAATGTGTGTTCTTCAACAACTTGAAAAGGCAAGTAACAACTTTTTTTGGGAAGTAAATTGTGCATTTTTTTTTTTTTTTTTAAACAAGTTGCTGCATTTATATCCGCCTAAGTAAGTGCTGGACGAAAGCCACATATAGATTTACTCCTGAAACTACAAAGATTGTCTTTCACTGACTTTGCTTGGTTTTCCTTCATTTCTTTCTGCGAGGGGGAAGATGAGTTTGTCCAAGTTAGCAGGTTGCTAGGCAACCCCAAACTCCTCACTCACTAAAAGGCAGCCTGTAGAGGGTCACAGGCAGAAACATTCCATGAGCTCAGTTAAGAAAGAGACAGCCTAACCTATTTCATATGGGAGAACAGATGTCCTTAAAACTCATTTTGGACACAGAAATTAAAATTTGGTTTAAAATAAGCGTTTCAAAAATCTGAAACAGAGGTAGAAAGTGTTCTTTATTTTTCCTGACATGTTTTCCCGTGAGAAAACACTTTCCTTTTTATCTCAATGGACCGTTCCCAGTCCCTAATGTTAAAAGCAGTTCTCTTTACAGAACTACTAATACGACTACATTGGTGAAACAAAAATAAAACACACCATGCTAGTGATGGCTATTGGATTGGACGTCGGAGTCAGCCGTGACCCACGCCGGCTGTAGGAACCCACACTGGTTCTAAACTGTCAGGTGAAGTAACAAGTTCGCGGACAGGGAGGCACCCTGCGTTTGCGTGACACATCTCATAGCACACGTATCCACGAGAGTGCACCGGAGCTCCCTGTTTGAAATATCAGATAAAATTGCCAGAAAAGCACGATTTCTGACAAAAGAAAATGTAAACATTTCTCCCACGATCACAGCTGACTCCCCTACTTGAGGTTTCTTCTTAGCTATGAAAACAGTTCATTTTTCTGGCCACGTGACGGCCAAAATTAAGTTTGCAGGTAAATGGCGGATTACGGATGCAGTGGTTTAGGCCATTGTAGACACCTGGATACAAGACATATATAGTGGTGAGGCTTCTGATGGAAAAGATACAGTGATGTGTTTTCCTTCGTATGTATGGAAGTGTGCCTTTCGTTCTCCAAAAGGGACAGTTGTGAAGTCACCTTGGAAATCATCAGGGTGTTTTCCCTCGGGACTCACTCCTCACAGGGATGTGCTTTTCTTTTCACAGGTCAGCTCCCTTTTCCTTTCACACAACTCTTGCACCTGTTAATGGGAGTTTGTGGGAACATGGGAAGGAGACCGACAAGTCTTTTCTCCACAAAATAGGTGTTTCCAGAGCAACTTAAGGTCATGCACCCACTCAAATAAAACCCAACAGAGTCAAAACCCTCTCCCTTCGTGGCATTAGAACAATAAGATGACGTTAACTAAAAGGATCGGAAAATTTGGAAAAGTTAATAGAGTTAAAATTGTTTGTTCTTTTTGAAATTAAAAAAACAAAAATACTACCCTCCTTCTCCTTCAGCATCTGTTGTATATATTCTGCCCTCACATCTCTGCCATGATTTCATAGGGAAATGTGTATACTGTAAAAAAAAAATAATAATAAAAAATAAAAAATAAAAAAAAAGCAGATTATAACGTGGTTCCAAACAGAATGTCTGCTTCTATCCTTAAAGCATGTACTGAACTTCTTCATCCTCTGCATTAAGAAAATAAAAGTGCAGCTTATGTTCAAAAAGTACGAGTCATACAAAGCAAGGTTTCAAAGTTCTGTACTTAGTGTAACCTTTTGAAGGTTTGTCTTGATTAGTATGAATTCAGACTGCTTACCCATTGACTATAAGTAACTTTTTTTTGTTTTGTTTTGTTTTCGAGTCTTTAGATGACAGATCATGCTGGAATAGGTGCGCTCTTGCTTGCGTAAAGACAGCTGTGCTATGGCGTGGTGGGTGGGTGGGTGGGTGGGCGGCTGGTTGTTCTTTGTCTCAAAGGTTAACGTGATTCAAGAGAGTGGTTTTGCTAAAGAAACCGAAGCACACTCGTCATTACATCGAAGAGGGTAAGAAAACAACTCTGAGAGACAGCAAGCAGGAAGGGCCCAGGATCACTGTGTGATGCCACAGGTCAGCTCACCCAGTCCGACATATGTACACCAGTGTTGAATCTTTAAAAGTCTACCCCGCTCCTGGCCTTATCCCCCCCTCCCCCCGCCCCCCTCCGCCCCCCACCCCACCCCCCAAAAAAATAAAGGAGAGAGAGAGAGAGAGAGAGAGAGAGAAAAGCATTTGCCTTCCCTCCAACAGTCAGAGACGGTCAGAGTGCCTCTGCTTGGGGACCAAGTGTGGACTTTGATCTCAGGCTACGCTGTGCTTTTTAGAAAACCAGGCGGGGGACAGGGGGCGGAGGGTGTGACCGCGGGGCGGTGACTTGGGGGGGGGGGGCGGGCGCGCCCCTCCCGGGGTGGAAGGGGGGGGGTGGTGGTGGCGGGGTTGGGAGGGTGCTGGGGGGAGGGGAGGTGACAGTCCTGTCCGGCGGGCGCGCCCGGCCCTCACAAGGGGTTGGCCAGCGCCTTTTTGGAGCGCTTGATCATACTGGGGTGGAACTCGGTGTGGCGCCGGGCGTGCTTGGTGAGGTGGTCGCTCCTCATGAAGCGCTTCTCGCACAGGGGACAGCGGAACTGCTTCTCGCCCGTGTGCGTCCGGTAGTGGCGCGTCAGCTCGTCCGAGCGCGAGAACTTTTTAAGGCAGTCTGGCCACGTGCAGGGGAAGGGCCGCTCACCTGCGAGAAGGGAGGCAAGACAGGGCGCGGTGACACAGCACATCCCAGGAGTGCGCGCTCCCAGCCGCCCCTCCCCACCCCCGGGACGCGCAGGGGGGACCCCCGGGACCTCAGACAGTGACTGCCTTGGGACCGGCATTAAGCCGCCCGCCCCGGGGGGCACCGAGCAGACGGTTCCGAGAAGGTTCCGAGAAGCGTCTTCTCGGAGCACGTGAACTTGCTATTTTATGCCCCAGGGATCCCTGAGAGCCTTGGACAGTCTTATTCGGTTGCTCAGGTTCTCTCCCAGAATCAAAACTCTCAGCTCTTGGCACTGTGCCAAGCACTATGGACCTCAGGCCCGCACTGTGGACCTCAGGCCGCACGTCCAACCAGCCCCCCACCCGGAGCTGCGACCCCCCCTCCAGCTGCTGAGTGCCCTGGCCACCCAGCGTCTATGTCCCCAAGCCTGGTGACAGCCCCCTCCCCGCCCCCAACAGGAAAGCTGGCTTGCTCCTGAGCACCTCGGCCAGGAACACTTTCAGGGACATGAAATCTGCTTCCGTGCAAAAGGCCTCGCTTTAAGTCCTATTGCCTTAACACAAAACAGCTGTGTGTTCCCTCCTTTGGGTGTCCGAAGACAGCTATCGTGTCTTTTTCTGATCTCTTGTTTAGACTCAACAATCCCAGTTTCTTCCATAGAACAATGAACCTCATTCTAAACTGTTAAAAGAGAAGGACTCTGCGTGAGTTAACTCACTGAATGCTCACAGGACTCCCCGCGGAGGTGGCCCATTTCACAGATGGGGAAACAGGCTTTTAACACCTGCCAGGTGTTTCCAGGGCACCCCTCCCACCCCCCTTGTGGTCGCTTTCCTCAGATTCAGCATATTGTCTGCACATCGCACCAAAAATGCAGCGAAGCCTCACCCTTCAGACGTGAGCAGGCCACCTCCTGGCCCCGGAATGGCAGGAGAGGGCCTGTGCCCACATTTGCCCGGGTTGCCCGCAAGCACAAAGGCAGAATGAGCTGTTTAAGACGAGAGTGTTGTGTGCTCCTCTTGTGAGCGCGCCTGCCTGCCTGCTTCTCACCTCCTTCTAGCAGAGCCCAAAGTGGATGCTTCACAGACCCAGGGCTACAGGCTCCTGCCCTCCACAGAACTCTCCAGAAGAGTACATGTTTTCTCACTCCCGTCCCCACCTTCCTGGCTGAGAGCTGTCCAGAGTGGTGCATCTGAGTCATCCAAATATTATTCATCCTTCCCCTCCCCCCGGGCCAGCTTCTCCTACCCGGTGCCAGAGATGTAGACATACTGATAATAACCACAAAACCAAACCTCTGTCAGCTTTGTGACAATTTCCACATGGCTAAGGTTTTATTTGCTAGTCTCCCCGCAGAACAATGGTCCTCACACCCTGTGCGACCTCCTTGTTCTTATGGGAAGCCCGGCATGGGCACAACGAATCTGTGTAAGTAGATTCGTTATATGTGGGTCTGTGTGTAAATCCCCATGGAGCCGGGGGCTGAAAAGCCACAGCAGCACAAGGCAAGAGCAAACCAGCGAATGCCGAACCAAGGTGGACATGGGTGCTGGGGTGAATGAGGCATGAGGATGCTCGAAGTCTCCAGGAGGGCCCCCAACCCCCCAAAACAAAACAAAAAGAAACCTCGCTTCAAACCCAAACCCTCTGAAACACTCAACGACGTGGAATCCAAAACTACACTTTCGCGTCTTCTGCTGGACCCAACGGCATCCTACCCAGTTCAGAACTTTGGAACAGAAGGTGGAATGCAGTTTGCCACAGCCCAGCAAGGTTGAGCCTCCTAGGACAAGGGCAACATCATGTGTGGTCGTGTGCTGTTTATACTGCCGTGCATTGAGTAACTGCCCATGCGCATGCTACGTATGTGTGTGCATGTGCGTGTGCAGAGCTGAGTCTGTTCATCCTCCAGATCGCTCACGTGACCAAAGCCTGCTCAGAAGTTCCCGGATCGCTGGGGGGAGACAACTTCTGCCTGTTGCAGAATGAGACGGCCACCAAGTCCTCTTAATCCCGTGAGGGGTCTATGGGAGAGATGTTCTCTTAAATATGTTCTGTTAACATATACAACAAAGGGTCAGAATTCACACAGCAATGAATTTTATAACTATAAAAGCAAACCAACCGAGACCGAAGTGAACAACCCTCTCTTATCTCTCCGTCCGGGAGCTGTTCTCTCCACTGCTTTATGATTTGGTGGTGAGGGAAGCGACCGAAAGGAAAAGCTCAGTGTTTTCTCAGTGCTTGTTAGGACAAAAACTCATTGGAGGGATTTTCTCGGAGGAGTGGTAATGTGGGTTAGCTTACTCACTGGCACATGTTTCTTTCAAGTGAGTCAGGAGAGGAGGTTAATTTATTGGAAAGGATCTGTGTCCACTGTGGGGAAAATGGATCAGAAGACGTCTCTGCTGTGGGCTGGATTGGAAAAGAAAGAAGGCACTCCTCCTGTTTTAGGAAGATGGCTTTGTGGAAGCAATACTCAACGGAAAATTGTCATGAAGCCTGAATCGGCTGTAAGTACAGAACTTACAAGCATTTATGCTTACAATTCACAATTCATGTATGTTTCAAGTGTAATCAGAGTCCCTTCCCATTGAATTCACCTTTGGTCTAGCTTATGCCTACCCTGTCTTCACTGCCCTCCATGGTTGTCACCACGTGACTGCTCTCTTCCTTCTAACCCAGATGCTGCCATTGACCTAGCATCTTTATCCCTGTTGCAGAGAAGAGGGGACCACCTAGTGAGCCCAGAGCAAATCAGAGCCAACAGCAGCGTTTGTTAGACTCATATTACTTGTATAATTCAACCTTACAGTTTCTAAGCATTTAAAAAAAGATCTACTTGTCAGTGACTTCCTAGTGTAAAGGCTCCAGGATCATTTTGATTCTTCTTGGATCCCTTGGAAAAACATTAGGAGATTTTTGGTCAGTGATCTAAATCAGGGGTTTAGCAAACTACAGCCCACAGGCCAAATCTGACCTACCATCTATTTTTGTAAAATTCCATGAGCTAAAAATGGTATAAACACCATTCTTCTTTTTAAAAATTTTTTTTTCAACGTTTTTTATTTATTTTTGGGACAGAGAGAGACAGAGCATGAACGGGGGAGGGGCAGAGAGAGAGGGAGACACAGAATGAGAAACAGGCTCCAGGCTCTGAGCCATCAGCCCAGAGCCTGACGCGGGGCTCGAACTCACAGACCGCGAGATTGTGACCTGGCTGAAGTCGGACGCTTAACCGACTGCGCCACCCAGGCGCCCCTAAACACCATTCTTCTATTTGGTTTTTACCAAATAGTTGGGAGGAAAAAATCAAAAGAATAATAATATTCTGGGATAGGAGAAACTTTGATGGGATTCAAATTTTCGCGTCCATATACAAAGTTTATTGGGCCAGAACCATGCTCATTTGTTTCTGTATTATTATCTCCGGCTGCTTTTTCACTATAACAGCAGTCTCACATGGTTGCAACCGAGACTGTATGGCCCATGAAGTCTAAAATATTTGCTATCTGGTCACTCGTAGACAGTGGGCGGACACATGATCTCAGTCTGAAAATCTGAACTTGTAGCTGGTGTGCACCAGAGTTTGCAAATCCAAACATCTTCAGGAGTCAGACACATAATAAAAATGGGTGTGGCGCGCGCCTGGGTGGCTCAGTCGGTTAAGTGTCTGACTTCAGCTCAGGGCATGATCTCATGGTTCATGAGTTTGAGCCCGCGTTGGGCTCTGTGCTGACAGCTCAGAGCCTGGAGCCTGCTTTGGATTCTGTATCTCCCTCTCTCTCTGCCCCTCCTCTGCTCATACTCTGTCTCTCTCAAGAATAAATAAACATTTTTAAAAAATTAAAAAAATAAAAATGGGTGAAATGCCAGGTGTATTAGAACATGGATTGTAGTGGAATCCATGGCCGACTGGACGGCTCTTTGTCCCCTCAAAGGCATTCACATTCAACACTTTATAAAACACTGTGCCAGTCAAACAATGCGTGCGTGCAGGAAGCCTGGATTCTTCTTGGAGACTTACAATTTGTATCCCTTTGAAACCACCTACCTCTTTAACCCAGTGAAGAGTTTGCACACAACCTACTTTGGGATACATTTCAGCCTGTTAGCTAATAATAGACACATAATAAGGTATCATCCAGAAAATGATACACATTTTGCACCTAAGAAAGTATGGAATGGAGAAATCGTAGGTAGAGAAGGAACAGAATTTAAGGCTGCATGGGACCAGAGATGGTGGGCAGAGAAGAGAGGCCTGCCTGTCATCTTGCAGCCAAGAGGAAATCAAATCAGGCCTTTCTTTCAGCTCAGCGCTAAGGCCCACAAAGAACAGGTAGCCTTCTTCACACAGAACGAATCATATGGCAAAGCAACTATCAGTTAAAGAATCTTTAAACTTGTCTTTAGTATTAATGAGCGAGCTACCATCCTCCAGGGGGGTTGGGGAAAAGGAACAGACATGTACTAGTGTTTTATTTCTGGCCTTTACAGGAAAACATAGCCAGAGGCAGTGACACAATAAACTCTTGCTTTACTGGAGCAGAGCTGTTAACAGCACAAGTTCCTCTGCGTTCTCATTATTTATACACCACTCCCCTCCCCTTTCAGCAACGCGCTAAGCACCTCTCGCTGACAGACTCCGCTCAGAGTATAAAATAAACTTGATCAGAAGGGCTACTGAATACTGCACCTGGTGTGTAAAAGACTTCCTTTGCAGAAGCAGGTCAGGCCTCCAGAAGGCTCCTGGGCCTCCAATGGGTTCAAGAGAAGTGGAGTAGAGCCTGCTGGCTACGTGCTTGCCTGCTTAGCACAAAGGACGGAGCCTCCACCCCGCTTCGTGATTAGTCGACAAGCCAAGTGGGGAGTTCTCCATACAGAGGGAGAAAGACTACAGTGGGAGGACTGCTAACTGGCTATACTCAACCCCCCTCCAGGCTCCCCTGAGTTCAGACAGGCTGCCCCTGGGGTACTGGCCTGGGGTCCGGGAGACCCCTGCTCTCAACGCACTGCTTTCCCACCTGGTTCTCCTTCCCTTCCACAATGCCACAGAAGGACCTAAAATGGGCTAAAGCAGGAAGGTTAAAAGTACAAACTCTGAACCTCCCAATTGCTTCTGACAAACGTAACTCCATCTAGTAAAACCAGAAGGGATCTCTAAAAATGCCAATGAAGAAACACAGCTTCTCGCGGATATACAAAATCAGGGCCACTTCTTCAGGAAAAAGTAGTGTTTTTTGATCGAAAAAAGCAAGTAGGATTCCAGAGATAAAAGGATAATTTGATATTAGAAAATCATATTGATATGGTTCCCTGTTTGAACAGACTAATACATCCGCTCCTACCCTCACACACAGAATCTCTTGAAAAATGCAAAATGGCGTTTGATAAAATTCAACATCCATCCCTAATAAAAAGCTTTCAGGAAAATAGAATGATTCCTTAACAGGATAAAAAATATAGATCTGAAACCTTTTCCTAGCAAGGTCAATAGTAAAATAAAGGTAGCATTCTATTAAAGTCAAGCTCAAGGCATGGATGGACACTGCCCCATCATTATAGCTACTTAATGTTGTTTAGGAAAAGTGAGTGAGCACAATTAGATAACAAAATAAGACGTAAATCACTGGAAAGAGAAGGTCGAATCAGAATTATTTACAGCTGATACAACTTTCTATCTGGGAAATCTCAGAACAATAACCAAAAAACGAATATAAATTAAAAATGCATTCACAGGTGTAAGTATACGAAAGAACAATGGTTTTCTTACATGCTAACCACAGCCAATCAGGATAAGCCTACGCTAAAAGTTCAGGACCTGCATGAAGAAAATCATAAAACTCTGATATAAAGGAAAATGAATATTGGAACATTTCTCATGTTCTTCGATGGTAGGACTCAATGGCGTGAATGTGGCAATTCTGTGCAGATTCATCTATGAATGTAACACGTACCATAGAAATTCTTTTCTCGTGAACCTGACAAAATTATTCTAAAGTTAATTTGGAAGACTAAATACACTCAACTCGCCAAGAAAATTTTGCAATAGAACAACAATAAGTGAGCACTTGCAATACCAGTGATTAAAATGTATGATTAAAGCTGCAATAATTGAGATAGCACGAGACCAGCACAGGAAAAGACGAACCAGTGGAACAGAGTCAAGTCTGAAAATAAACCCAAGACTCGACAGGGATGGGGGTCTTTCAAATTAGTGGAGAAATGAATGTTTAATTCAATAAATGGAATAGACATCTGGTTAAAAACATTAAATCTGGATCCCTGCCTCATACCTTTCCCTTCAATAAATTCCAAACGAGCTCTATACATAAATGTAAAAAATAAAACTGCAGAGGTGAGAGAAAATATAGGCGACTATTTTTAGAATCCTGAAGTGGGGAGAAGACTGTATAAATACGAAACCAAAGGCAAAATCCTATTTGAAGCATAGTTTTGAGATACAATAAAAAATTTTAAACTTCTGCATAGTAAAAATATATATAGGTGAAAAATTTTAAGAGCCAGAACACTGAACTAGTAAAGGAAATTCCAGCATAAGACAAAAAGTTAAAATCCGTAATATGAAATGGACACTGAGAAATCAAAATTAATAACCCAATTTAATAAAATTGGGCAAAGATGCAAACAAGTAATTAATAAAATAAGAACTACCAATGGCCAATAAGTAAATATATGGCAATATATTCAATCTCACAAGTAACCAAAACATGCCAATTAAGACTCCAATGAAATACACATCAGGCTGGTGAAAATGTAAAGAAGTGTGTTCACAGACCTATTGCTGATGGAGGCATCAGGAAACTGACCTTTTACTGCATGAGTGGGACTTATAACTGATCTAGTGCTATTTGGCAATGTATTCATCTAGGAATTATTTTTGGTAATAATAAAGAACACGGAAGTATACAGGGATACCAGCATTGTTCATAAAAGCTAAAACTTGGTAACAACTTAAATGTCTGACAATAAAGAACGGGTTTGATACATTATAGTGTATCCATAAGGTGGGATAATATGTACTTGTTACAAAGATACTAGATCATTACAGAATGAAATGGAAAAATGTTAGCAATACACCACTAAGTAAAAAGGACAGAGTATTATCTGCTGTATAGGTATATGGAACATCTATGGAGAGAAAAAATCCTCGAAGACTATACACAAAATAGGAGCAGTAGCTATCTACAGGTGGGGCGGGGAGGGGAGGATAAAGAATAACATTTTCTTTCTGTAATTTTCCAGTATTTTCTGATTATTTTTGTAAACAGTTAAGTACAAATTTATGAGACAAAGTCAGAAAAAAGTCAACAGAAAACAAAGGAAGCATGCATTTGAGTTTAAATGTTTCCACAAATGGGTGGATCTTTGATCAAGAATATATTCTACCTGGAGAAGTGGGGGCCGGGTATTTATTTTCTATTGAGAAATTAACACTCCCGTGTCCGAGACCAAAGTAAGAAGGATCATTGTTTCCTTCTCAAATTGTTAGAAAGTGAGAAACTTTCAGAACGTACTTCGTGTGTTTTTTCTCACTCTTCCTTCATCCCCTCCTCTCCTCCCTTTTCTATATATGAAGGGAAAACTGCCCTCCAAGGACAGACGAGAAGGCCCCTCCGATGCAGTGTTAATAGGACAGTAATGGTAAGGCTGCCCCACGGAGGGGTGAGTTTGTTGGGAAGCAGGGCAGTGAGTGTGTGCAGAGGTACAAAGCCCGGGGTCCAATACAGGGTTCATGGGTGAGACTGGCTGGCCGCATACCCACACAGACCTGCCCACATCCCAGGCCTTCGGCACCCCCATCCAGTTGTCCACTATCATCTGTCCTCATTCCCCACGGGAGAGTCAAGTTGACTTGTGGGTATAAGATGGGAGCCTTTGCTCTATTGTTTTTCTTGTGTGCTACCACCAAGGGTGGAAGTGCCCATGGACTTGACAGAGGAGGTATGTAGGCCATCTTTGGGAGTAGACAATTCTATGCTTCCCTGCGTAAATCGTTCCAATTAATTATGACCTCAAAAATCAAGAAACCAAAAAGCCTCTTGTTTGCTCCAGAAAATATTGCTACCTACATATGCATATGTAGATGTTCTGAAAACACAAAAGCACTTGACCAGGCCTAGAAGCATGATCCTGCCCGAATGCCATCCCATCATACTGCCATTTGCTCTCGGCCCCTCTTTGAATCCCTCTTGTGATCTGGTTTCTTTTTATATTTTATTTGTTGCTACCACAGAGTCATTTTAGAGTCTGAATGTGAGATTTTACTTCCCGGCCCCTGTGTTTTTCTGTGGAGGGAAGCTTGCCTCATTCTTTAGGTTCTGAACTGGGAAGTGTGTCTGTAACATCTGTCACACGGCACTTCTTCAATGCAACGTGTTGGCGTCCAGGAAGCAAGCCCGTCCGAATATTGTGTGTGTGTCCCCAGCCTCAACTGATCTGTCAGACAGCTCAAGCGCTGGGACCTCAGACGTGGAGACGGCACACAACAGATTCGGGACTCTAGGCAAAAGGTATGTCCCGGCATCTCGGTGATACAGTCCCGATCTCAGCAACTCTGCATCGGCACAGGTGGAGTGACCTCCCCACAACCACATACACCGAGGTCCAGGCCCAGATCTGCTGGTTCCCATGCCCACATCCTTCCTGCCATCCCAGAGCACACCGCTTCTGCCCAGTTGTTTGTGGGAAAGAGAACTAATAAATGAACCCACTAAACATCGAACAGGATGTAAGTGTTTAATGGCAAAACTATCCTGAGAACACAGATCCTTGAATCTTTGCATTCTGGGTGACTTTTGTAACCATCGAATTCAAACCTGTCATGTTTCAGATCACACTGACTCAGGGCAGATTACTTGCCCAGAGATGAGAACCGGTTTTCTTTTTCTTTTTCTTTTCTTTTCTTTTCTTTTTTCTTCCCTTTCCTTTCCTTTCCTTTTCTTTCTTTTTTAAATGTTTATTTTTATTTTTGACAGAGAGAGAGACAGAGCATGAGCAGGGGAGGGGCAGAGAGAGACGGAGACACAGAACCCGAAGCAGGCTCCAGGCTCTGAGCTGTCAGCACAGAGCATGACGTGGGGCTCGAACTCACAGACCGTGAGATCATGACCCGAGCCGAAGTCGGACACTCAACTGACTGAGCCACCCAGGGGCCCTGAGAACCGGTTTTCAAATTCCTCCTTCGGTTTGGAGCACAAGACAAGATTGGATGCAACACAAGAGCAAAGGCGCTAACTCAAGGCAGAGAGAGCCTTCTAGTATGTGATTCTCTCATTCTCTTATTCCTGGGCTCTTCCTTCCAGCTGGATTGGCTTGAGGGGCAGGGGTGGGGGTGGGGGGGGGCAGGCATTTACGGGTTTAAAACAAGTAAGTGCTGCTGAGCTTTAAGTTTCAAAATAGGGTCTGAAAAATGGAAAGCAGACCTTGAAGTCCTTAAATTTAAAGTCTCTTGATTGGCCAGTGCTTCCTACCAAGACCTGAGCTATACAGAGAGGCTGGAGGGGCTGAGTTTGGAGAACAGAAGTAGAGGTCTCTAAGAAGTGCCCCGCATTCTCTATTCTGCTAATAACAGGGGTGGGCAGTCCCAAGGGGGCCAACCACTGCTGCCCACACCAGCCCCTCTGGAAGGTCCCCACAGGCCAGGACACCTGAGGGATCAGGCCCATGACCCCACAGTTGGGAGAAGGCCACAGGGGTCCTTAGTCACAGAATGCAAGGATCTATCACCTGCAGCCATTGTACAGCGATCCTCTTCAGCAGAGGATGCCAGTGCATGAGGACCAAGACCCGAGCTAGAGCATGACACCCCAGGGGAGACCACCCAGGTCAAAGGACGGTGCTCAGCGGACGGTGTGCAACATTGACAGCCCTTTCCTGATGCCAAGATGCCAAAAAAAGAGGTGGGCCTCTTACTGACCAAATGCTAGATCACTCCCAGGAGAAAGAAAGGCAAAGGGAGAGGGAGAGACAACTCTGATTTTGCAAACACTTACCCAAAGAAGAACACCATTCAATAGAGAAGTGATGGAAACACGCTGAATAGGATCAAGAGGAAATTTCTCAACCAACAGCACAGATGGGTGGGGGTGAGGGTGGGGCTCGAGAACCCAGTTCTGACTGTGGACAGTTACACTGTGCACACCCCGGGTTTTAGTGGGGAATTCGTGCCCAGTGCACACAGGCACTTTGGAAGGGCCCCTGAGACTTTCGGCATCCTTAGCGGACACAAAGATAACCTTTCCGTTTGTGCACTTAGGTGAAATCATGTGGCATCCACAGCTTCCGGTCTGGAGTGGCCGCTATCCAGAGGGCCGGATCTCGGAGAATACCATGGGCCGGCGACAAAAAATACAGGAGATGAGACTGCCGTCTTGTTAGAAAACTGTCTGGTCTACCTGCCAGCCAGGCTGTGGCACTCGCCACGACTCAGGGGGCCTAGTGATGCTGTGGCACTGTTGTCAGCCTCTTGTCCCTGGGCTCAACCACTGTAGGACACTGCCGGCCCCACAGGAGGGCTGCGATGACCACAGGCCATGTGGGCCACTGTCAAATCATTTTTCAAGCTTTAATGGAGTGAGCCATTAATTCATATTGCCTGGGCCCCTGGGTGGCTCAGTCAGTTAAGAGTCTGACACTTGAATGTGGCTCAGGTCATAATCTCACGGTTCTGTGGGTTCGAGCCCTCCACTGGGCTCTGTGCTGACAGCATGAAGCCTGCCTGGGATTCTCTCTCTCTCTCTCTCTCTCAAAATAAAAAAAATTCATATTGCTTGGTGTTTGGTGACCACAAAGCTTGGAGGGACTCAGCCATCCGAACTTCCCCAAGGAGTCCCCCTGCCCGACTCCCCCCACATCTTCCTCGGGAAGAAATAACTCAGGTTAGAGGGGGAGAGCCCACGTTTCTGTATGCTGGGGACCCCCTCCTGCCCCCCACCACCCTGCCTTCAGAGGGATAATGCACACCAGACAAGCCTCTGGTGGCTGGCCACTGGTAAGATTTATGACACGAAAGAGAGGAAGCCAGCTCTTTCTGCTTATTTTCATTAGAACAGCAGTGGTACAAAACTACCGTAGAATTATGGCAGCATAGGGATTTAAGTCATTTTTATGTGTTTTTTGTAAGTTATTTTTAAGAGCTAATTTTTGCCTCTTACAATTTATTATGGTGTTTTTGTTGGGCATCACACGCTGAATAGACTCCTGAATCCCAACGGGAACTGTCGTATAAACAGCCCATCTTTGTAAAGATGGGGCCTTCATCTATTAACACACAGGGTGACAAACGTTCACGTAAGCACAACTCATTTCTCTGGGCATTAAAACAGACAGACGGCTGGAATTCAGACCAAGCAAATGGCTCTGCTTATCACACTGCTGCTGTTAACCTTATTCCACGAGAGGCTTTGGGTACTGGCTTCTAGAATATCCAGAGAAGAGGACATACAGGTATGAGCCTGAGCACGTGAAATAACATGTTGAAATAACCTATTTCCTGCAAAGACCATTTAGTACATGCACTGGTGGCCTATCTTTTAGGATGAATTCCAGAGACAGTTCAGAGTCCTTTCTGTTCAAAGAGGAGGGGAAAAAAGTGCTGTCATACTAATCTGTCCCTCATTTTGTCAAACTTCTGCTCTTTGGACCATCCTGTCTATAGTTCTACGTGGGCAGACAGAGTGGGTATCTGTTGGTTTTGCCTGTCTGGCATGCATTGCCTCTTTTGGGTACTAAATAGCACACCTTGAATTTCCTTTTGGAAACCACCCCTTCCCCACTCTAAGTCTATGTGATTTCGGGGTGGGGAGTAACCCCACACCCCAAAGCTTGATTGAGTTCAGGGACAGACACAAGGTTCTGACTCCACTGTGAAGATTGAAGCCTGTGACTTTTGCTAAAATCATTCGGGAAGGAGAACTTTCCTTCCACAGGGCTTGCTGAATTGGCAGGATGGGAGTCTGCTGATGGCCACCTTACCGCCGTCCAGAGACAGGCTGCACACGGATGAAGCCAAAGCAGAGGACAGCAGGGCTGAGCCAGGGAGGGAGCTAGACACTGAGTAGTTGAATCCAGAGATACCAGAAACTAGAGCTACCCCAGATGTGTTGGCAATTTGAACCCATCAAGTTTTATTTTTTATCGAGCCAGACCAAGATTGGATTCTGTTGTTTGTGACCAAGAGTCCTAAGACAGCTGCAGACCCAGGACGAGGTTCTTTCTCCATTGGAAGGAAGAAGGCTCTGAATAACTACTGGAAAGTATAGGATAGGTCTGGTCAGAGTCCAAGATTTCTACAGATATTTCTAACCAACGTTCACAAATGTCATCCATGAGCCAGAGTCAGAACACAAGAGTAGAGAGCTAACCACTGGTAGCTTTGGAGCCAAGTTCAGGAGAGCCATGCAAAACACAGGGTTGCTTCCCACCGGTGGAAGGAAGCCCCAGGGGTCCAAGTGAACAATTCGGGCGTGACTCCAGCAGCTAGAAACATGCTAGGAAAATTCCAGAGTAACCTTGGGGCTAAGGTAACTAACTCCAACTCTAATTCCTCCTATAAAATGGGAGTAAGAGTACTTTCCTATCTCATAGGACTTCTGTGAGTTTATACAGGACAATGCATGTAAACTATTTGGCTTAGAAGTTGGTATATAATAAATGCTGGATGTTACTGCTATTACTGATATTATTACTAATAGGACTACTACTAATATTAATAATTTTCTACTATTGCTGTTATTCACAACATTGGCAGTGCCTGCTTTCTGCATGTAGCCCAGCTCTACGGGTGGAGCGGTCGCTCAAGAAATAAGTATTATTCAAATAAATGGCCTGCTGCTGGACAGATCTGGAATTGTAAACAAAAATTCTAGGAACATCCAGGGCTTCTGGGCAATACCTGTAACTTATTTTTTTACTTTTTCAATACATTTTATTTTTATTAAGTTTATTTTGAGAGAGGGGGAGAGAGAGAGAGAGAGCATGTGCGGGGAGGGTTGAGAGGGGCAGAGAGAGAGAGGGAGACAGAGAGAATGCCAAAGAATCCCAAAGAATCTGTGCAGTCAGCACGGAGCCTCCCACAGGGTTAGATCTCACAAACCACAATATTATGGCCAGAGCTGAAACCAAAGGTCAGACACTTAACTGACTGAGCCACCCAGGTGCCCCCTAAATTATTTTTTAATTATAATTCTTGATGTGTGGAGACAGTGTCTGAAATGTTTTAAATACCTCATGTGATTTAACTTGCAGAGCAATTTCATGAGGATAGAATCACTGAAACCCATTTTATAGATGGGAAAACTGAGGCTCAGAGAGTTTTCGCTGTACCAGAGTGGCAGAGGCGGGACTCAAGCCCAGGTCTAAAGGCCCCGAAGCCCATGCTCTGCTCTCCCTACTGCAGGAGAGCCCCCTCCTGGAGCTGCCCTGCATGCTAACTCTCTAGGATGGACTGGTCTCCCACCTACTCTTCTGACTACCTCCATCCCATCGGAGCTGGCCCCCTGAAGGGAGGGGGTGAAACCTTCTTTTCTCTTTCTTTGAACCAAGATGATCCATACAGTTCTTTCTAGTTCTGAAATGTCCATAAAGCTTTTTTTTTTTTTTTTTTTTTTTTTTGTCCGTTGCCTGCCCCTGGGACTCTGGGAGGCACTCACTTCCAAAACAACAGAGACTTGCCTTGGAAAAATGTTCACACTTTGTTTCAAACAAAACACTGCTGCCTGCATTTCAAATCCCTGTCATTAATTTTGCATGGCTTAAGCTCCTGTCTCTTTATTTTCATCTATGTAAAGAATGTCCTCACTTTTTAAAAAGGCTCAATCAGAGACGAATTCCATTCTCTTGTTCAAATCTGTGATCATTCTCAATTTTATATTAAAAACAAACAAACAAACAAACAAACAAGCAAAGACCCACTGGCCCCAGGCATAGATAGCTAGTGAGCTAGCTGGGTCTTGCAGTTCTAGAATCTTTAGATTTCAGATTCAGACGTTCATTTCCAGGATCCCAGAGGCTCACATACCTCACGATGAACCGAGACCCAAAGGGAAGCCTGTAGGTAGACCCTCGTGGACATGGGTTCTGAGCACAAATGGAAATGAACGGCTGGTAAGATCCCACGCCTAAAAAATGGATGCACCTGACTCCCTTAGAGGGGAAAGCATTCTCTATGAATAATAATGCGAGTCCTATTATTTGCTGAGGGGACTGCTTGAGGCCAGGATAAGACAAATGTTTACTCTTGGCCTTAATGCACCAAAAAGGTATTAAAGTTTCAGGAGGGCTCCGGGAAGGGCGGAGTAGGAAATCTCACTGGCACTTGGCCGTGAGCTGGTTCACACTGTGCGGCTCCCATAATAAAAGGGCAGAGGTCCCCAGGCTGACTCCACCTCTGCCCTTTCGCTGGGTTAATTTGGCTAATGCGAAGCAGCTCTTTAAACCAAGATTTAAAAAATGTTAACCGCAGATTGAAATTCTCAGGAGACCGTGGTGGGGGTGGGGGTGGGGGTGGGAAGAATCAAATCAAAGCACTGCAAAGAATTCACAGCGAGGGAAGGTCTCCACGTGGGCCATGCTCTGGCCTTCCGCACTCGTCTTAAACAGCCCTTCAGAGTACGTGGCGCCCTCTTGTGTTGCTGAGGAAACCGAGGTTCCCGGAGACCTGGCCGGCCGTGAGCCCAAAGTCACGTGCCTGTCAAGGCAGCCGGCTAGCCTCCCAACAACCGTGGGCTGAGCTTCCAACCCCCTCAAGGGCCCCAACATGCTGGCATGGAACAATCCCCGTATCTGAGAGGGTGGCCATACCCTCTTACACAGGCCACACGATGGATGTGATGCCCTCTCAAGGTTACTTCCAACCTCCAAGTTCTATTCTTTTGATACAGACAACTGCTGCCGTCAAGTGCTCTGAGCTAGGCCTTGGCCTGTGACTAACTTCCCAGCAAAGAGTGGGGCAGAGCCAGAGAAAGGACTGCTCAGAGACCACTGCAGAAGATCCCATTTCTTTTCTTTTAACCATCTGTGGGTTTTTTTTTAATTTCCCCTTCCTGTTGCCCCTCCTTTTTGCGTGTGTTGCATGGAAACAGAAAGTGCCTTTGTACCAATTACTAGGCACTAATTTACGTTTTTCAGTGGGCGCTGGGCTTGCTGGAGAAACACTAGGATAAGGTGGGAGGGTCGGATGTGGGGGAGGACGGAAGCAGCAGAGGCCTGGAATGTTGCTAGCTTTCCCTCTGAGCTGGAGAACCGGCAAGGGGAGGGGGAAAAAAAAAAAAAACCCTGAAAATTTGGAAGTCAGGACTAACGAAAATGATAAAGCTGTTTTTTTGTGGGTTTTTGTTGTTTTTTAAATCAAGGATGCTAGTGATCATAAGGCATTCAGAAGTCCAAATAGAGGGGCTAGAAAGCCAACTCTAAGCAGGGCACACCAGCTTGCTTCAGGGGCTCTTGGAAACGTGAATACTGGAACCCACCCACCCACTTTTCTTCTCCATGGACTTATTAAGGAAGACCACGGTCAGCCACTTTCCCAGTGTCATAGATGGTTGTCCCTGGGAAGTTGCATCTGAGAATTTCCCACAGACGTTGGCAGGATTAGTAGTTCTTGGGATACGCGGCGACAACTGAGACAAGAGTGTTAAATCTGACCCATAGGTTCAGAATCCAAGGATTCACTTCCCTCAGGTCTTTACATCTGAAGGTAATGGGGTGTGGCCATCCAAACGTCTCTGGGCTTGCTCTGCTGTCTTCCCCCGACCAGCCCAGCTGCTTGTCCCCTCCCCTCTCCTCCCTGCTCATGGAAGATCCCACAGGAAAATAGGAAAACAGGGGAATGGGGTTTTCACCCTGTAATTGTACTCCATGTGTATTTGCTGTGGTGAAACAGTAACCCTGCCAGCAGCAGCAGGTTTTTAAGGCAACCCCACTTTGCTTTGGTTAGGACAGCTAGAGGGGGGTGCCTGAGGACATGGGGTGTGAGGAGGAACAGCCTCTGGTCCTTCCCAGCTCGGGGACTGGCAAGGAAGAGCTGTTGGGTCCCCCAAAAGGCCTCAGTCCCCAGGGTGAGGTCTCAGCAGCGGGCTGGGGTTTGGGCAGCCTTCCGGGCCATCCTTCCTTGGAATCGAGGAAGTTTCAGCCTCTCATCTGCAAAACCCAGAAGCAAAGTCTCTACTGCCTCCTAGGAATCCTCAGAAATCTATCATCCTCTGCAGCTAGAGGCCATTTGCAGCTTTTTGCCCTCTTCTCGAATGTGGACTGTCACTTTTTTCCCCGACAGGATACATGAGATTGTGTCTAGACAGTCTCACTGGGAAGCAGGGTGGATATCACCCCAAGGGGGCAAAAATTGGATCTTTGGCAGGTGAAAAAAGTCTTAGCTATGACAGTGGTTTGTGGCCTTCTAAAGGGGCACGATATGCGGACAGCTCTGTAGTACACCTGAGGCGCTAAAATGTCACGGGAGGGGAGGACAGTTATGGGGGAAAAATGTCTAAAGCTCCTTAGGAGAGAGAAAATGGGGGGGGGGTAGAAAAACAATGACCTGCAAGCTCCCACTCAGGCGAAGCTGTGAAAGTATTTTGGATGCAGCATGTCAGGTTGTGAAATACCAACAATCCACATCACTGGGGGAGCCCTGTGGAAAGAACGTGACCAAGAGAATGTCCCCTCAAGGACCAACACACACAGGGCCTCCCTTCTATTTATGAAGAGAAGAGCAAGAGGCAAAGACTGGACAGGGGCTCAAATTAACAGCCGGGCCGGCCCGGCCCAGAGGCCACTTCTGAGCTAAGGCCCCTAGTCTAGGGCCTGTGGGGCCTGTGGCCAAAGCGAGACCTTGCCCTGTCCCTGAACGCCTGCCTGTCTCCTGGGTCACGGAAATAGGTCCTTTCTCATACCTCTGATGGCATTAGACTCTCCTGAACCAAACAGTTGACTCTAAACCTTTTGCAGTAATTATAGGAGAAGCTCCAAGCGGGCTCAGAACAGGCCAGGGCACCTGTATAAGCACAATTTTAAAACTTTGGTCTCAGGGAAGGAACACCCTGGCTCAGGGAAGGGACATTCCTAAAGAGGCCAGAAAATCTATTTCCAGTGTTGGAGGAGACCTTCTACAGTGGGGCTCTTCGGATGCCTTCTGCCAGATATTCTCAAGTATCCTGGGAAGACGTTCAAACGGGATAAGGAGAAAGAGAAGCAGCCACTCTTGGGAAAAGTTTTGTTAAGTCTCGTGTCTCGTTGTTATACATGAATGTTGTTATGCTCTATTAAAAAAAAAAAAAAAAGTACTGTTTTTAAAACTCTTTCTGTAGAACCGAAGTGTGATGATTGGAACTTTGGCCCTTCTGGTTTTCAGAATCCCATAAACAGTGTCCTCAAGTCAACCCACTGTCACCATTTGGGGAGAGTCGACTTAAGTCTTTCCAAAAAGAAAGTAAAATTGCGCTTGGTGTGAAGTAAATAGAACCTAAGGTTTCTATCACTGAGATGTCAACGGAGCATGAGTCTGATTACATCAGCTGGTTCTAAGGACTTTGATCTGGAATTTGGATGTGGTTGTTTCCTTCCCCCAAAGATATCCCACCGTCCATAACTGTTCAAGGTGACCGAAAAGTCAGGAAACTTAGGATAAACTTGTTTTTTTATTTTTTGTTTTTAGTGTTCATGGAAGGGTTGGGGACACGTGGGTGTGGCAAGAGTGTCTGGGGGGTCAGTGGGTATTTGTGGAGCCAGTTGGGGGTGTGTGCTCAGAGGTGGTGGGAGCGTTGGTGTGAGGGCTGTAAGGGGACGTTCGTGTGTGTGCCTGTGCACGTAGGGGAGGGCAGTGATGTGGGTGTGGGTCTGTGGGGGGTGTGCCAGGACAAACTTAAAATTGGTTGCATTAAAAAAAAAAAAAAATGCTCCATACATTTTCAGGCCAAGAACTCTAATGGATCTAATTGTTAAGCTGAAACATGACCATAAATACCTTCTAAAGTGTATTTAGACCCAAAAGTCTTGAAACCAAAAGGAATGTATTTGTGGCATTTTCCAGATTAACCGTGGAGGTACTGCTTACACTTTAGAGGCACACTGCGTGAGAAGGATATCAGACCTAAAGACTGAAGAAAAGCAAATTGAGCAGAGTATCATAAAATGGGAACTGAAATGTGAACTGACTGACATACTACTTAAAAATATGTTTATTCTGGGTTCCTGATTTTTGAGGATGCCCTCTCTGTTACACACAAACAATAAGAGCCAGAATTTCTTGAGGGCTTTCTGTACATGGAATCCTATTAGCTGCTTTGTCTATGTTATTTAATCTTTGTTCAAGAACCTCTGGGTTCAGAGGTAATACCCTAGCCAGTGGATTAAGAAACTGAGGGTCACAGAAGGGGTAGTAAACTCGAATGCCAACAGAGATGATGTAAATGATTAAAATAAAGGTCACTGCCCTCTAAACAATGATCAGTTCAAGCCAGTTGTTGCTGGGTAGGAATTCAGGCCTAGTTTTGCCAGATTGATCCATTTTTCCAGAGAAGCCAGAACTCTGGATTTGTGCCGAATCTTCTGATTTTTAGATGTTAGTAACTGATTCCATTTTTATTAACTCTGTGTTGGCCAAGCCAAACAGATCTGCAAAGCACATTCGGCAGCAGGCCTCTAGTTTGAAAAATTTTGAATTCCAGTAACCTACTGAAGTTTCATTTTTCTTTCTTTCTTTCTTTCTCTCTTTCTTTTTTTGGTAACTTGCTGAAGTTTCTCACACCTGGGAAACAATCGGACAAGTGAGAACCCAACTCCAAATCGAGTTCCTCTCTTAGGACCCTACGGAGGTAGCAGCCCTGGATCAAATGCAATTTCCTTTAAATGATTCAACTTCTCAAGCCCCTGGTTCTATGGAAGTCGTGGCCCTGGGAGGGGAGCAAGCAGCAAGCAGGAAGGACTCTTACTGGGCCACGCTGAGCAAGGGGGTGTGGCCAGAATTTTAGCTGTTAAAACCTTCACAGAATGCAGACTTTCCAAGGGCTACCTCCTGTTCACCTCCTGGACTGAATACCAGCCAAAGCAAACCAGGAAGGCCCTTCCCTCATTTCTCCCCCCTCCCCCAGACAATCTAACTCGAAGCCGTATCAGAAACTTCCAAATGCGCAAGACCTACACATCTCTTAGTTAGAGTATCCTTTCCACATGCCTTCTTTCGTGGGAGTATGCTTCCCACCATATTTACAGAGGCCGAGGTTTTTGTTCGACCGTGTCCTGGTATTACAGAGCCCCCAAAACATAAATAAGACACCTGCTATCACCATATCACTAGTTCCAAAGGACTGACTGTAGCATTTAAAATGGGATTAACATTTCACTTGGTTTTCCACTCCTGACTGTGTAAAAGGTTCTCCTGGAACAGCTGAGCCGACGTGCCTTATGGAGAATTAAAGAGCACCACGCATGCACGCACACATAAGCAGCCATTTCTATAAATGCCTGACAAGATCACTCAGCTGAATGGTTCAGAACTCCGGGATTCTTTTTTTCTAAGTCGCAAAGAGTCGGGTAGCTCACACAGAAACACTGCAGGTTCCCCAGCTACCCGCCTGGGCAGCTCCCTGAAGGAGAAAGTGCCTTTGCTCAAGGTGGCAGGCAGTGAGTGTCCCTGTGAACAACTGAACTCCGGGAACATGGCTGACGAGGCCAGGCCCGCCCAACAGCTGTTGGTGAGTAACACCCTCGGGTTAATATACCCCCACTTGACCCTGGGGAAGTCACGCTAAAGGTCGCATCCCCCAGCTCAGGCACACATCTGCCTCTCAACAACCTTACAGATACAAACTTGAAACTGCTGTTTTGTGGCAACTTGGGGATGACAACCCCAAACAAAGCCTGATTTTGCATTAACCATGGAGGAAATTCAGCTTTACTCCTTTGCCAGCAGCCACCTCCACAAGAAACACGTCCAGAGGAAATAAAATCTGAAATGCAGTTACGTGGCCTTTCTTTTAAGAAGCAAAACCAAAGCAGACCAACCAAGGATCATTTTAAAACCACAGGCCCAGGGCCTCATCTTAAAAGTACCAACAATTACACCCCAAAATGACAATACTTTTCTAAATAACTCCAACAGCCTCTTAAATATGGTGTCCTAGGATAGAAGGAAAAGAAGTTCCACGGAACGAATGAAGCCCTGTGCTTCCTTATCAGAACAGCAGTTGTAAAAAGAACCTTACTAAAGATGGTGAGATAGCAAGGCCCAACCCTTCCCAACTTTTTCCGAGTGTGTTAAAACAGAACCAGCAGAATCGGCTGACCGAGGTTCCCCCCTTAAGCCTCCAAGCCCCGTTCCGTACTGCATATGGCTTTCTGGCCACATTCCTTGGGTCAGCCCTTGCCTTCTGCTGTCCCTGGGAGACACCCTTGCACGAGGCCTCCAGGCGTGTTCTTTACAGAGCCTTGACCTCAGACAAGGGCCACACCTCCTCCCTAACTATTCAGGGGAAGGGTGCCACCAATCATGTGGAAACGAAAAATCAGCCCTCAAACCTCATTACAAAGGCCAACTAATCATGAAGTTAACCCACCGACCCATCACTTGATCAAACTCTGGTGCTGCCTGAAGCGGTGTTATTTTAAACCTCCCCGGGGACTCTTGGCCAAATTTAAAACCACCTTGGCAAGCCCTGAAAAGTAGCAAGCATACGGCTAAATGAGTCCTTAGTCATCCCTAAAAGGCTCCATGTAAAGTGTGCCCTTCTCCCCAGGTTTTGGCCATTCCGCTGCAATCCCTCCACAGAACCAAATAAGAGATACGCCACTTGACCTCCCCAGTGCCAGCGTCTGCCCGGGTGGGGGCGGCCCCACCGTCACGGGGTGCGGGAGTCCTGGGGGGGCGGGGCGGGAAGGGCGGCACCACACTCCCCGCGAAGCCACGCACAGGGGCTGGCCCTCGACACTCACTCTGCCCGCCAGGTTAATGCCCCCCATGGCTTCCAGAGGCTGGAGACAATTAAGGAGAGAGCGAGCTTTCCGTCTCTCTACACGGTTCAATTATTTAAAGAGTTAAACAGCATCTCATCCAAAATGTTGGCACCCTTGAGGCCGAGCGTGGTGTCCTTAACGCCCAGGAAGGCCGCCCGGCCAAAGGTTAACTAACCCCAGAGCTGGGTGGGAGAGAGAGGGAGACGCCGCTAACCTGTATGCACTCTGTAATGGGCTTTGAGATGGGAGGATTTTCCATAGACTTTCCCACAGCCACTGTAGGGGCACTTGTGCCTCTTTTCGGAGGCGTGTTTCCCCTTCGCAGCCACTCCAGGGTGGAGGAGGGAGAGCGGGCTGGGCGCGCTGCCAGGATCCTGTCTCTCCTCCGGGCTGTGAGAAGGACTCGACCCAGATTCGGTGGTCACGTCGCTGTCGGATCCCATATCCTCATCCGGACTCTCCAGACTGTCGCTGCACACCGAGGGGGTCTGGATGGGTCGGTACTTGTTCAGGTCCAACAAGCTCTTGGCGATGGTGACCAGCGTGCAGTAATCCTTCCAGGTGTCCCCCGGGTCACCGTGCTCCTTGGTCACCTCGCGCTCAGGTAGTCGCAGTCGCTCGGCGTCCGGAGCGCCCCCATGCTCCGGCACCGCAGCGCGGTTCGAAATGGAAACCAGACACTGGGCAGCCACGAAGTCCATGTAGGCGGCCGCGGACATGGTGCGGGCGACAGCAGCCCCGGCGGCGCGGCCGAACTTGGCGGTGGCTGCGGAGGTTCGGCTCGCCCTGCCCTGGCCTCGGACGACGAGCGCGGCGCGGCGCGGCGGCCAAGGGGGCGGGGGCGCGGGGCGCTTCCGACTCGCAGGAGCGCGAGGCGACCTCAGCCCCTCATCTTTACGTAACCGGCAGCGCCTCCGCACGCAGCATCCACGGCCCCGGGCTCCGCCGCGCTGCCGCCGCTCGCTCGCCGCCGCCCGCGCCCCGCGCCCGGCGCGATCCCCTCGACGGGCGCGCCGGCCGCTCCGAGCCGGCTCCCTTGGAAAGGTGCCACACGTGGCGGCCGCAAGTTTATGCGCTTGAAAACGCCCCCGAGGCGCTGGGAGAGGAAACTGCAAGAGAGGTACACGCCCTCGGCCGCCTCTCCGTCGAACCGAAGCCGCGGGACATTCAGCCGACCACCCGGGCGCGCGCGGCAAGGGCCGGACCGAGCGCGGGGTCTAAGAGACACTTTTCCCCCAGTCCGCGGACGCCTTCTGAGCCCCTGCTCTGGCCGGTCCGCACCGTTCCGGCATTCTCTTGCTCAGTAACAATTTCGCAGAATCCCATCACGTCACAATCCAAACCCCCTCCAATTGGCCAGCGGGGAGGGTGATTCAACTCTGTTTACTTTCTCCCCCTGCCAGTCAGAACGGCCTTTCGGTGGAGAGGTGCGTCTAGAACTGAGGCGTGCGGCCAATCCGACTGTTCCGTTCCGCTGCCTCGTGCTACCCCTCCAGCCTCGAACGCTGACATTTAAAAGGGTAACAGCCGGGAGGCTGGAAGGGGGCCGCCGCTCCTCCTCGGGAGCGCCTCTCGGTCCCGGTGGCCTCCCCGGGCCTCCCGGCTCGAGGTCCAGCTGGCGGGGCCGGGGCCGTGGCGCACACCTTCCCTAGTCACTGGCGCTCGTCCTCGTGACAAAAGAAAACTTCAGGCTCGGTTTTCCAGCTCGCAAACAGTTAAGTGACTTCCTGCAAACGCTAGAGTCCCAGCAACCAGCCTTCCAATCAAAAGTAAGTTGGTTGATGTCACTGACATGGGCCCAGCCAATCAGAAGGGCGTTCCGAAAGCTAGCGCTCCACACTTGTGAACGCGGGAGCCGTAGTGGAAGTGGACAACATCCCTGTTATTTTGTGCTGCTGGTAGTAAAAGTGTGATATGTATGGGAAGGCAGGGGTGACGAATAAATGCAATGTGAATCAATATATTTTTTTAAATCTAAGTATGTCAGGACAGGTTGCCCAAGAAGAAACGCAAATGAGAAAGGATCATTTCTCTTTTTTCTTTTCTTTTTCTTTCTTTTTTTTTTTTTTTTTTTCAGTTTTGAGATGCAGCATACTTTTGGGCAGATTTTTTAATAATCCTTCTATCCAGTGCATTAATGATGACTAATTCATTTTTAAAATGCTGAGCTGACAAAAGTTCCGTTTAAACCAGTCTTTTTCCGTCTCACTATTCTTACACTGAAACACCCCCAACTTTGCTTTTGTGATACCTACCATTCCTCTCCTTCCCTAGCGCAATTTATTCTAGGTGAGCTATTTTGGTTTGTTTTGAAGCTACTGTAACCCACCTTCAATTAAATGGAGACCAAAACAAAACAAAAAAATCCTTCATTTGTATAATTTTTAAAAACATCATTCGTAGCTCATTTTCTTTCCTCAGACCCCTGAACTGTTTTCGGGGCTTCTCTCTCTTCCCTCACTTTACAAATGTGGAGAGGGAAACACAGAGAAGTGACCTGTCTACCTTATCAGGTAGATAGTGACAGAGCTCAACTGAAACAATAAATCTAATGATTCCAAGCCCTTTGGGCTTTCCAACATCTGAGCTCTTCGATTTTGTGAAATATTAACTGTGCTAAACAGATTCTTAAGAACTGGAACAAGCCAGAGATCCTTAGCCATTGAAAACTGTGGCATTACTTGATCAATGATTAGCATGGGTCTTGGAGTCTGATTAACTCAGTTTGCCTCTCCCTCTGAATGGTTGACAGTTGTTTTCCATCTTGATAGGTGAGAAAGGAATCTAGGACTCATGGCTCTTCAGGAGGCTTGCCATCAGCACAACTGGTTAAAAACACATTGATTGTCCTCACTGGGTGTGAAAGGTGCCTGCCTCTCTGTGATGCAGATCCACTGAAGTCCAACCATGGCCCCACTGTCTGGTAGCCTTGGTGAAGGGTTGGGAAAAACTAACACCAGTTTTGTGGTCTCTAAAGGCAGAGTCCCAAATTAACCCTCCCAGCTTGAAGGCCAGTGTAGTTTACTTTGACTTTGCTTTTGAAGCGGTACAGAAGATATTGGTTGACTATATGGAAAAGGAAGTATGGAAAGGGGGTGGCGGTCAACCAAGACTATCATCATCACCATCTTGGTAAAGTAGGTGCATCATGGTGTGTAAAAGTGAAGCCGTCTTAGAGTTCTTGAATTCCAATTCCCTTAATTTTAGAAAAGAATTCACTGAAGCACAGGGGAGTTTGCCTACTTCATAATTTTTCTGGGACAAACTCTGTCCCCAAGGATACATGATCATTTAGTAATTGCACCTTTGCTTGCTTCTTTAAGGTCCGGCACAAATACCAGTGGGATCTCTCCACGGTCTCCATGATGACTACCTGTACAGTCTCTTGGATTTGCATGAACTGACATTGCACTGGGCACCTTCAGATAGCCCTAGAGTTAACACTGGGATTATTCTAGATACGAAGGAAAACCTGCATCTTTCCTTGGACATTGTAATCAAGGAACTTGAATGAATCAACCATCATAGTTTTTTTAAAAATACAAACCTTCCCCTCCCTTACTTCTGGTCTTCTTCTCTTTAATTAATTATCTTTAATTTAATTTTGTTTGGACTGGACATAACCCCTGAATTCTTCCAACTCAGTCATTTCAGAGTTATAAAAGAAAGTAATGAAAGAAAATCGAGATTTCGCACACATGACTTTCTCTCAGATATTTATAAGTGTATCTGCTGCTTTGCTTTAGAATAGCTTTTTTAACCCAGAAATTCTAGAATTATAGAATGCTTTCCCCTTTATCTCTTTTCCCACTCATTTCTGCTCCAGATCCCTATGTTTCTTTCAGGGAGCTAGGTATGGAGGAATACAGAAATGAAAAGACAGTCTAGCCTCACTGAGGCTTATATGTTAAAAACAAACACATATATATCACAAAATAATATATATTACAGGTAATAATTCCAACATCAGGATGTGTGTGTGTGTAATTTAACAACAAGGTCTCCTTGCCGTATTGGGATGTGTATTATAATAGTTTTATGATTAAAATCAGCTTACACGGTTTTGCCAGCATGTGGTTGTCCCAATTAAATTCTGGGAAAGTAAATTATCCCAAATTAATATGAATCATTCCTAATTACAATGAATAATTCACCAGGAAAATATATATTATGCCACATAAATATGAGAGGTCTGTTTTCCCCCAATTTAATCTTTGTAAATACACATTTCAAATCCACACAAACCAATGGGGAGGAGCACGGGAATTCAAAGACTGTAACTGTGCTTCTAGTTTATAAGTATGTGTTTTCCTCTCTATATTCTGTCTAAGGCTTGGATTTATTATTCAAGTTCTTGAGAACAGTGGTTTATGGGCCTGTAGCTCAAAGTCTTTATTTTCTGTGCATCCTGAAATAATTATCATTATCACCTCTAGAAGAGATAGTGCCTACAGAGAACTGATTATTTGAGCACGTGTTTAGGCCAGTTTGGGGCAGAGAACCCACCTCCCAGGGCCTGAGATGAGCTGTGTGACCCCAGGCAACCTCTTAGAGCTCTTTCCTCATCTGTGAATTCACGGGATTAGATGCATACATCTCCATAGTCCCTTACAAACTCCAGATTCTGTAGGGACCCCCCCCCCCCAAATAATGAGAAAAGCTGGGCAAGACTTGGGTTCTTTAAACAGCGTTTCTGCTGTGCATCTACAAACAGGTCTTTATGGCAATCAATATTTAAATTAAATCAATATTTAATGGGATAGCAGGCACAAATATAAATTTGTCCGAATCCCTTATAGTCTTTATTCCTTAATTGCATAGTCTCTCCTTTTCTTTCTGCAAGCTGGTTTGTGCAAATTTTCCACCCTAGCGCCAACTGAGGTATTTCCAGGGGGAACACAGCCCATTCCGTCACCTCCCCAGGAGATTTTTAATCCAAACTTAGCCCTGGGTAGAGTTTCCCCCGCTCACCGGGTGGAGCTAATCACCTGGGGCTTAATCTAAAATTCATTCTGCCTAGTCTCATCTCTGTCCAAGGCCCAGGGAGGTTTAGGTTAAAGAACTGTACTCGGTGTGTAGTGGGTTCCGCCAACTCTGGCTTTTCTCACTCTTTCCTGCTGGGAGGCGTGGAAGGTGCTGGGCAGAGCTGCCTGCCTCCAGGCGGGGAGGAAGGAGAACAGATGGCCCGCTGGGGGTAGGGGGATCACGTGTCGGACCTCACTCTGGGCTGGATCCAGACATCTTTCAGGACCCAGGCCCTTAGGCTTTCAGCGACTCCACCTAGGCACACGGCACGGCACGTATCTGGGGCAAAGCCGTGTTCATTTTAGTGAAAGCTGGGGAATCAGGGGAAGGCGGCTGAAGGTTTGGGGAGGGGGAGACGGTTTGGGGAGGGGGAGGCGGGGCTGAAGGGATCTGGCTTCGAGCAAAGGCAGTGTTCTGAAATTGAAATACAATTAGGTGAAGACCTGTCTGCCCAGACGCCTGAGGCCCTAACGTGGGTTAACTCCCAAGGGCTGGAGAGGGAGGAGGGGGTGAGGGGTGGAGGGGGCTCAGGCCCGCGCGAAAACTTGCACGACGTTCTACTTTGCTCTCGCTCCACTTAGCAGCCTTCCGCAAAACTCCAGGCCTCTCCTTTGCCGAGCAGAAAGGCCACACGTTCATACATATGCAGGAGGATAAGTTTAGCTTGCAGCCCCCCGCGCGCCGAGAGGCCCTGCGCGGCGCACCGTGCATCACCCGCGCTCGGGGGCGGGCTCTCGGCTCCGGCCGCAGACTGGCGGGCGGCTCAGCCACTTGCGGGCTGCGCGCCCCGGCCTGGCATCGCCCTTTTAAAAAGTCTTCCGCAGGCGGCCGCCGCAGCGGCAGCCGGAGGAGCCGAGTTCATCTGAGGACAGCCCCAGTTCTCAGAAATCCCTTCCCTGCTGGAACATCAAGCTCCCTTTACTGCAGTTGAACAAACTGCCCTAGATTGGGGGATGAGGAACCCGCCCCAAACTCGTGCAAGGAGCTCCGGGCGCCCGCGCCCACGTGAGCTAACCTTGAAATTAGCCCCCGCACCCAGGCGGGAGGTGGGGAAGGCTGGAGGGGGCGGGGGCCGGCTGTCGGCCCCTCGAGGCCCAAGCCCTTGGGTTTGCGCCCTCCGCTGGCGCGCACCGCCCCCACCACCCTGTTTCATAACTTATGGGGTTGCATTTTTTCTTTTTAACTCTTCGGGGTTGGGTAGGTGCGTATGTGTGTGTGTTGGCGGGGGTGGGGCGGGTAGAGGCACCTTCCCCATCCCCCACGCCCGCGAAGAAGAGGAAAACCTGCCCTGCGGGCTCCCCTGGGAGCACTGCAGAGTAGGGTGTCGGGATGACATAAGCTTCTAAACATAGCCGCACCGCACCCCAACTCTGCGCGCCGCGAGCAGGGCTGGGGCGGGAGCGAGGGGAGAGCAGGGAGGCGGGTGCTGCTGTCCGCGGGCGGGGCGGGCCGGCCCGCCCGGCTGTGCGGGAGGAGATGACTTTGCAGGAATCGTGTTCGCAGAGTTTGCAGGCAGTCTCTCCCGCGACGGTCGGGCCACGGGGTTAGGAAGCATTCCTGCCATTCCGCGCTCTCTCCTGCCTCACAAAAGCCACACACACACACACACACACACACACACACACACACACACGTGCGCACGCACGCACGCACGCAACCCTGGGATCTAAGGTGTCTTTTTTATGTAAATCAACCCAAACCCCCAGCCTTAGCGCCCCGGGTGGATTTGCCCCGGGGCATCCGCGCCCTCCAGCCTCCCAGCCTCGCGCCTGCCTCGGGGCTAAGCCCGCGAGGGGGTCGGAGCGGCCCTCCCGGTGAGTCAGATGGGCTGTGTTTCCTGTGGTTGTTGTGGAACAGTTTGTCCTTTTTACCACCCCCCCCCCCCGCCCGGTCTCCACCCCCTTGGTAAATATAGCGCTCACGTTTCATCATCTCTTTGTCCAACGAGCGCCAGACACCCCGGCCCGCGGCCCCCGCCGCCTCCCTCCTCCTCCCGGCTCGCAGTTACCTCGTGTAACCCCGCGCGGGCAGGAGGCGGGCAGCAGCTCGCCCCGCGCCGGCTCTGCACCCCCTCGCTTCCCGCGGCCGTACACTCCTGTCCCCTCCCCTGCTGCCAATTCCAGCTTAAGTTGTGCCCCCAAGCCACCGTCCCACCCCCTCTGGCCCGGTGTCCCGGGGGCCGGGTCGGGATGTGTGCAGGTGCTGGTGGAGGTAGCCCTTCTTCCCAGCCCCGGGCGTCACCCGGCGCTCAGGCCAGTAGTGGCTCTTCCACTTACCCAACCTCCCCTCTCCCAAGTCCCAAGGCCGCCCCCCTGTTCCCCTCCTGAGCGCAGGTGACGAGCTGCTGAGACAGTGTCTGATTCACAGAATGCTGAACCAGCGACGCGCACTTGGGGGTGGGCGCTCCGTGAACGTCCCCCTCCCACCCCCTCACCCCAGAGAGGAGTGGGCTGGAGGGGCGGGAAAAAGCGAGGTGGGTGGATAACAGCTTACCCTTCCCTCTCTCCCTTCCCCTCCCGGTTTCATTTCCACACATACAACCACCCACCGGGGACCGGAGGCGGCTGGTGTTCTCTGAACACAGGGAACTGGCTCTCTCTCTAGTCGCCTGTTTACTTCCCTGCTCCTCTTCGCCCTCCCTCCTCCTCGCCCCCACCGCCCCACGCTGCCTCCCGCCCCGGAGCAGCTGGGAAACCTGCAGGAAAACACTGCAGTCATGAGACTTCCCTGGACCCGCCGAGCTGTGGCCTGGGTTTGCCCTGCCTGGCCCTGCCTTGCCTTGCTTTGACCTGGGTCCACTTGGGGCACTTGGCCCTGGAAAGAAAGGCTTTTGGGGCTCCCCATCCAGGAATGTGGAAGAGGTGACAGCCTCTATCCTTGCCGCCCTTTTCCTCTCTCCTCTTGGCAGCAGATATCATCCTGTGGGGGCCCTGCCTGGCTGCCCTTTTGGCTAGGGCTCTGGGCCACCCCCATGAGTGGCCACCTGTCCAGAGATGGCTAGTGAGAGAACTGACAGTGTGTAAGAACTCGGCATCCAGGATGCTGCGGGGCTGTCTTATCTGCCATCACAGCCTGTCCTGGTTAGAACGGGGCACCCAAAGTTCCCTGCTGACCAAGGTTTTCAGGCAGAGCCCCTAAAGCCCGCTCCCAGGGACACACCCTCTCTTTATGGAGTCCAGGCCAACAAAACCTTCTCTTTCAAAGCTTGTTTCCCAGCAGCGAAGAATTCATCCTGTCTTCCTAAGTGAGCTGAGTGAACAAAGAGCTCCAGGAGGCCATGAGGGTGAGCTGTGGGTGCCGCCTGCCTGAAGTTCACCCCCCGTTTAAAAGCCACCTCTTCACCACAGCTCTCTGCTTCACTGCCATGGTTACCAGCTCCCTGTCCTCCGCAGCATCAACGTTGTACAGAGGCAGAAACAAACATGGGCATTTTAAATGTTCTTTTAACTATCCAAAACACAGCTTTGGTATTTTGGTAGAAGGGAAGGGGGAATGCACGCCCTGGAGGTTTGGTGGTTTCCTTCCGACCCCATGACCCTGAATAAATCTCTCACCCTGACTGGCCTCTCAGCTGCTCAAGGAGGGAAAGAGGCTTACTGAGATACTAGAGAGTGGAATTCACAACAGAACAGGTGCACCCACGCTGGCGAATCTTACTCAAGGCAGACTAGCTCTCCCCTGTCCACACAGCCTCAACCCCCAGCTGCTGGGACTATCCCACCCATCAGACTACACCATCTGCTGCTTATTCTGTACCTGACTCAGGGCAGTCCCCCTCCACCCCACCCCTGTTAACATTTTTGGGGAATTTAGCAGCCTGGTGGAATAAGGACCTGAGACCCCAGTACATACACTGTAACCATTTGCCCCCTCCGCCCTGCCTTGGGCCTTTGTCCTACAGGTTCCCTGGACCTTTTTCACCTCTAAGTAACAGCACCACCGCTGCTATTTTCATTTCACGTGTCATGTTCCCTGACCAACACGTCTTTCCTTGCCACCTTATTTAGTCTAATAACCCCATTTAAGCCATTCTTTCACCTTAGTTTGACCTTCAACCTACTTTTTCACCGTTCTTCATTGCCCTTAGATTCTCACATCCCTCCTATCCAGCTTAGATCTCATGGTCTATCCTCTATCACTGTATCATCCACACCCCTCACTTTCTTCTTCCTGGGGCCACCCACCCGGCAAAACCCTGAGTCTGTCCGGCTTAACACACTGGAAAAAGACAACTGTGCTGTCTGTTGTCACTAGCTCTCTGATCCTAAATCTCAGGTGGGCTCTCAACACTGCCCTTCTGCATTTCCCTAGTCGGCTTCCTGTCCCACACTCTGAAATGACACCTTCTATCCTCAAACACCCCCCCCCCCCACCTCTCCCCTTCCTCACCCGGAGCTGAAAACCTTGCTTCTTAATCACTGGGAAAATAAAAAATACAAGCAATTTCACAAGAACTGCCTCATCTTCCCATGGCCATGGCTTCCACCCTACCTGCCTCTGACTCTGCCTTCCTTCCTGTCACATGAGAGGAGTGTCCCTGCCCTTCTACTTGGCACCATGATCCCTTCCCCTCTTGACTATTTAAGTGGTCTCTCCTGAAATTATCTCGTCTTCTCCTCATTGGTTGTCCCCCTCTCCTAAATAATTCACGTTGATACAGAAACATGATATACTCCTTCCTTCCTTTATATGTAGAAGTATGTAAATATATGTATCTCCTTAGCCCCCAGTTCCCCCTCCAATATTACCCTTTTGCCATTTTTTTCTTGGCAACAAACATCTCAAAGTTGCCTGTATGTCTATGCTTCTTATTCTCTCTTGATCTCATGCCAATCCAACTTTCACTGTCCTTGGGCCACCAAAATCGCTCTTGGCAAGGTCTCAAATGACCCCAATCCTACTGCATCTATTAGGTATTTCCCTTCATGCAGCTGGAAGCAAAGAAGTCTAAGGAGTGGGCCAGGAAAGTACGAGGGAAACAGAAAAATATGGCATCTGAGAAGCAAAGAGAAGAAACTGTTTAAGGAGGGGAAAGGAGTTTAATTCTCTCTTCATCTCCTTTGCTGTTTTCAGTTCTTCTCCTGGCTCTCTAAACATTGGGGTGCCCCACGGCCCTGTTCTTTGGCTCTTGTCTCCACCTATGCTCATTCTCTTGATGATGGAATCCTTAACTTCTGTCTGCCAATAACTTCCATTTTTGTTTGCTTAAGTAGGCTTCACACCCTGCACGGGGCTCGAGCTCATGACCCTGAGATCAAGGCCTGAGCTGAGATCAAGAGTTGGAGGCTTAATTGACTGAGCCACCCAGGCCTCCATGACTTCAATTTTTTATCTTCTGTCCAAACCTCGCTCTTGAATCCCACACTTGACTCTCCAGCTGTCTACTCATCATTTCCACTTGAGTTATCTAACAGGCATTTCAAACTTAACATATTAGGATTGGACTATTGATTATTTCTCCCCTCAAGGGCTCCATAACAAAGCCCTCCTATCTTAGAGAAGGGCATTCCAGTGCTTCTGCTTGCTCAGGCCAAAAACCGAGGAGTTATCCTTAATTATGCTCTTTATGTATACCCCACAGCTAATCCATCAGGAACTCCCCTCAGCTATATTTTACAGACGTATCCAGAATCTGGCCCCTGTCATCACTTCCTCCACCACCTTCCTCTCTTGTGTTGCTAACTGCAGTAGCCTTCTAGCTCCCACCTTGCCCTCCTTCTTTTCTCAGCACAACTGCTAGAGTGCTCTTCCTGCTGTACATATCAAGTCACATCACTGCTCTGCTCAAAACTCCCCAGAGACCCCCGTCTCCCTAGGAGTAACTGTCCAAGTGCTTGCAATGGGGATGGGGACGAGGCCCATTCCATCTGCCTGAAAAGTGACTCTCTGATTTCCTCTCTTGTTTGCACCCCACCCCCGCTCTGCTGCGGCCACTCTGCCCACCTTGCTTATTAGGGAACTTACGAGCCACACTTCCACTTTATTTGTCACGGCTCTTTCTTCTACCTGGAACCTCTTCTCCAAGAGGGGTCTGCATGGTTCACTCCCTCACCTGCTCCAAGCCTTTGCTCAGCTCTCCCCCTCTAAAAGTGGTCCGCACTGGGCACCTGGATGGCTCACTCAGTTGAGCGAGCGACTCTTGATTTCGGCTCCAGCCATGAGCTCATGCTTCATGGGTTCGAGCCTCATGAGGGGTCTCTGTGCTGACAGTGGTAAGCCTGCTTGTGATTTTCTCTCTCTCTCTCTTTCTCTGATCCTCCCCGACTTGTGCATACACACACTCTCTCTGAAAATAAATAAACATTAAAAAAAAAAGTGACCTGCCCTGGCTCTTCTACTACTCCTGTGATTGCCCTTGTCTACATTTTCTTTTTTTTCTGTGTCACTTATCATATGCTGATCTGCTACACATTTTGCTTATTTATTATATTTGCTGTTTCTTCCCTGTCTCCTGCTAAATACAAACTGTTTTGCTGGCTGATGTATTCTGTTTTAAATTTTTATTCTTTTTTATTTTTTGGCTGGAGTATTCTTAGTGTCTAGAACAGGGCCTGGCAGTTAATACGCTTTCAGTAAAATTTGCTGAGTGTTGACTAAACAGAGGATAAGCAGCCCAAAAAAATTTGTTTTGAACTCTGGCTAACTATATGTCAGGTACCCCAAAATGCACTGTGTGGTCTTAGCACTCCTGGTTTATAGGTGAGGAAGTTAACGTTCAGAGAGGGTAAGTGGAAAAGCCAAGCTCCCACCGTGGCAAAGCTAGGATTTGAGCTCAGGACTCTTGAGTCCAGAGCTCGTGTTCCTACTCTCTCCATTACTGTGTCCCTGTAAATAAGCTGTCAGGCCAAGAGTGAGTTCTTTCTGCTGTGGCGGCAGGTAAGCTGTGGAGATGCACGGTGGCTTGTGACATCTCCAGATGGCACCTGAGTTTGTGTGTGGGAGTAAGAGGGGACACATAGGTCCCTTCCCCTACTCTAGACTGGTGCTGAAGAAAGGGTGAGGGTGATAGGCAAGGACATAGTCAAGGCTTGCCCCGGGGTATTTTGGCCACTTGTGAAGATGCTGGGCATATTTGTATAAAAGAGGCAGCATGGTGCGATAGATTTGTTTCTTGCATTTTAAATTCAATGCATTTTAAACAAGGATTGGCTGGGGTCTCTATTAATTTGGGACCCAGGTTGATGGCACAGCCACCCTTTGGAACACTCAAGTCATAATTTCTACTTACATCTCATGTCACCATCCCAGCTGTAAGGGGAGCCGGAAGCACGCTCTTCCCAGGCACCCAGAAAGTAGAAAGCCAGCAATCTTTCTTGGGCCCACGTCCAGTGGGAAGCTTGAGGAAGCTCTTGCTGCAGCAATCCTTATAGATGGCAGCAATAGACTCTGGACAAAATATAAACAACAATCACCTGAGGCCCCTGAAGGGTGAACCAAAGCACACAGATAGTTGGCATTTGGAAGATGGGAATGACCTGAGAATTTCCTGTCTATTATGGATTTTGACATGGGGGTCCTAATTTGACGTCCTAATTTGTGCCATTTAAAATAGTTAAAAATATTCATAGAAAGCCAACAGCATTATTGGCTTGAAGGGCCACAGGATACGTTTTAGAGTGACCACAAGGGCTGGAAAGTAAGGGAAGAAACTCGAGAAAAGAGCGCGGGAGGAAAAGTCCCAAATTCTGGGAGTAAAGTCTGTCCACATCTCAGGCGGATCCCAAATGGATGCGTAAGACGGCATAAGTGAACTCAAGTACACACATCTCTACATTTTATTTTGTCTATTTATGTTTTTAATGTTTTATTTATTTTTGAAAGAGATAGATGGAGTGTGAGTGAGGGAGGGGCAGAGAGAGAGAGAGAGACAGACAGACAGACAGACAGACAGACATAGAATCCCCAGCAGGCTCCAGGCTTCAAGCTGTCCACACAGAGTCCGATGTGGTGCTTAAACCCATGAACCATTAGATCATGAACTGAACCGGTTGGATGCTTCACCAACTGAGCCACCAGGCACCTCCACACATCTCTACATTTTAAACAAATAAAAGTGAGATGAGGCTCTACTTTTTTTTTTTTTTTTTAATTTTTTTTCGACGTTTTTTATTTATTTTTGGGACAGAGAGAGACAGAGCATGAACGGGGGAGGGGCAGAGAGAGAGGGAGACACAGAATCGGAAACAGGCTCCAGGCTCCGAGCCATCAGCCCAGAGCCTGACGCGGGGCTCGAACTCACGGACCGCGAGATCGTGACCTGGCTGAAGTCCGACGCTTAACCGACTGCGCCACCCAGGCGCCCCCAGGCTCTACTTTTTAAATCTCATATTCAGCTAGCAATTTTCTGTGGATGTTTTCCATATTCCTCATTATGTTCTTCTACGGTATTGAAAACGAGAATATATCTTTTGAATAAGTAAGCATTCACGTGGTTCAATTAAAAAAATATAAAAGGCTATATAATGAAAAATCTCTTTCCCAACCCTGTCCCTTAGCTATCAGAAACAACTATGTATTACTCCCCACCTTTTTTTGGGGGGGGTAAATCCTTCCTATTTTATGTATATCCAAGCAAATACATGTATCTTGCTCACCTTGTACACAAATGGTTAATATCCTAACAGTGCTCTGTACCTTATTAGCTTAATATATCTGGAGGATCACTACAAATCAATACATATAGGTTCTTCATGTTTAAGGGCTGCCATAGAATTCTGATATAAATGTACCTTTATTTAACAAGTTCCCTGCTGCTCAGTTTTTTGGTTACTTTGAGTCTTTTGGAATTCAAAAACTTATTACCATAAATAACCCTCTTTTGCATTGGGGCAATGCAGCTGTGGGATGAGGTTCTTGAAATGAAATGCCGGATTAAAAGATAACCTGTTCTTGTAATTCTGAAAGATGTCAAATTGCTGTCCCCAACGTTTGTACCAATTTCTACATGCCTATGAGTGAGTGCATAGAAGTACCCGTTTCCCCACATTCTCATCAATGAGTGGGTTAAAAACGTTTCTGATCTTTTATCAATCAATCTGATTGATAAAAATAATACTTCAGGGTGCTTTTTTTTATTATTCTTTTGAGAAAGAGAGAGTGTGAGTGGGGGAGGGGCAGAGAGAGAAGGGGAGAGAGAATCTCAAGCAGGTTCTATGCCATCAGTACAGAGCCCAATGAGGGGCTCAAACCCATGAAACTGTGAGATCATGACCTGAGCCGAAATTTAGAGTCAGACGCTCAACTGACTGAGCCACCCAGGAGTCCCTTTCAGGGTGCTTTTAATTTTCAACCTCTCTCATTATAGGTGAGGTTGAATATCTTTTCATATGTTTGATAGCTTTTGCTATTTCTATTTTTAATCCATAGCCATTACCCTTTTTCATTCAGACTGTAAGCTTTTCCCCTATAGAGTCTTTCTATATTAGGACATTAGCCTTTTATCTGTGAGTAAGGATCCAAATATTTTCCCCAACCCATCATCTGCTTTTTAACTTTGCTGATTGTTTGTGCTATGCAGAAATTTTTTTTGTGGTTGTTGTATTTTTCAGTTTTCTATACTTCTAGATGTCATTTTCATAATTAGAAAGGCCTTCCATATTCTTATTATTAATTATCTCACGGCTTTCTCTAGAGCCCTTTATGATTTTATTGATCTATTTAAAATTTTTTCCTGGTGTAATTTGTGAAGTGTGTACCCCATTTAACTTTTCTCCGAGTGATATTCAGTTATTCCCACCCCAGGTGTTGATCTCATTTTTTTACATGTGTAGTCATGTTATCTCTGAATAATGACAGGTTTTTTTCTTCTTTTCTGAGCTTTATGCCTTCTCTTTCTTCTTCTTACCTCACTGTACTAAGCAAAAGTTCTAGTAAAATGTTGTCTAAAGTAGGGGTGGTCATGGGGGGTGCCTGGTGGCTCAGCTGGTTAAGTGTCCGACTTCGGCTCAGGTCATGATCTCGCAGTTTGTGAGTTCGAGCCCGCATGGGGCTCTGCACTGACAGCTCAGCGCCTGGAGCCTGATTCTGACAGATTCTGTGTCTCCCTCTCTCTCCGCCCCTCCCCTGCTCGTGCTCTGTCTCTCTCTCAAAAATAAGTAAACATTAAAAAAGATTTAAAGTAGGGGCTGTGGGCATCTCTTTGCCTTGTTCTTAATCTTACCCACCAGCAAATGGGTAAACAATCAGCTGGCTGTGCCTTGCCATGTTCCTCTCCATAAAGTTGATGCCAATTTGAACTACTCTGTAGTGCATGGAGTTGCCTAGGAAACTATAACCATTAAGTCTGATATTAGCTGTAGGTTGTAGATGCCCATTATCACATTTAGAAAGTACCCTTCTATTCCTAGTGGGGTGAGACTTTTTATCCTAAATTTTGACAATTGCTTTTTCTATATCTACGGGGATGGTCATATGCTTCTTTAGGGCCTTTATTCTATTAATGTAGTGAATTACATTAATTTATTTTTGAACGTGAAATCAACCTTGCATTTCTGGAGTCCACCACCCTTGGTCATGATTTATTATCGTTTTTATATATCTCTTGATTCTATTTGCTAATACTTCGTAAAGAAATTTTACATTATGTTCATGAGGGATATTGGTCTGTAACTATCTTTCTTGTACTGCCCTTGCTATGTATTGATTTGAGATACCACTTTAGCCATACACGAAATTTCTGTTTATATTTGAGTCCTTTTTTGGATTTTATATTACATTCTGCTCCATTAATATTTGTCTTTCTTATTTCATTATTGTTAATGGGCGCATTGTTGGCTATTTCAGAATTAGGTTATTTCCGGCTTCTTGCCACCACAGACAACACTGTAATAAACAGTATTTTGGCTAGATCTTTTCCAACTCCTTGGTTATACCCTGAGTATAAATCCTTAGAAGCTGAATAACTGGGTCAATGGGTAGACGTAATTTTTAGAATTTGGCTACTCTGTTAACTGGTATCCCATCGGGAGAATAGAAACCATGCTAATTGTTTCAATCAGGGGACCTAATTTAGGGAATGATTATTATTGTTGGAAGGGCTAAAGGAACAGAAAGGGGAAGTTGAGATAACCCCTAGATTAGTAACTGTAGGAAGCCACTACCAACCTTCGGATTGTGGAGCAAAGAGGAGAAGGTGGGGGTGTTGCCAGAGCCCAGGACACATTCACTGCTGACAGTGCTGATGACTGTGCTTGCGGTTGAGAGCACTGAGGTCACTACCGGAGTCCCTGCAGAACGGTGGAACCATAGTCACCCCGCTGTTGCAACTTCTGGAGAAAACAAAGGGTGCCCCACTGCTTCAGCAGATGTAGCTGGAAGCAAGAGAAGTATACAAATGCTTTCTTCCTTCCTGCCTTCCAGTCGCCCCTCCCATCCACCAATGCCTCCCAGACTGAACCTAATCAGAATTAAGATGCCAAAGAAGTCTGGAAAAGTCGTTTGCAGAATCCAGCTCCAACTGAGAGAAGCAAGGCCAGTATCAGGGACACTGGATCTGTATGGTTGCACAAAGCCCCATCCCTCGAAAAACCCCGTGCTGTCACTGTCTTGAAATTCTTCATACTTTCCGAGCAAGGGGTCTTGCATTTTTATTTTTGCATCGGCCCTGCAAATTATGTGGTTGGGCCTGCCCAGCCGAGCTTCAAGGGAGGAGAATGGAGCTGAGAGCGAAGAGGAAAATGCCAGGGCCACTATGTTGCCAGAATGCTCTACCACAAAGTTTACAACAGTTTGAATTACTTACCAATGAGGGAGTTGCCTGGGAAACCACAAATTAGTTATGGTGCTGATAGGGAAGTTCTTAAGAGTTCCCCTAAACAGTCCAGTGGTTCCAAAAGCAAGAGCAGAGAAATCAACAAATTGGTGTTCTGCTCTCCCAACTTAGGGAGTCTGATTAGAAACCCCCCACCCCCGCCTGGCCCTGAGCTCGGATTTGTAATGTTCCTCCCTCACTCCTAAAGGGGGAAACAGATCTGACCGGTGAGTGTATTGGTTGTCATAAAATTGACATATTATTGCTTTGCTTTTGTACATCTGGCCTATCCATCATTAAATTAATCTTCCATTGTTCTTTCTAGAACTTATTGGTGCAGGGGAAATTTACTCAGCATTAGGTGGGTCAGGCTCCTGGATCTATCTGCTCCTGGAAGCAGACACCGGTCCTCACATTGGCCCTGAAGAGCCCAGCAACACAAAGGGAATGGAGAAGATGTTCAGAGAAGGGCCTTCAGATTTGGGGAGGGTAGTTATATTATAGCCAGGATCAGAATGTGGCCCTGTCATTGCAGGAGTTAGGGTGGTCATGTGGAGAGGAAGCAGAGGGACCTCAGAGGGAGCCCAGACTTGTGCTCCAGCCCTTTAGGGACCAAGAAGGGCCCACTTTCGGATGAGGCACTTTCAGATATACCTCCCCACCTGCCTGCCACTGTTGTCTACAATGTCCTTCTTAAGGATCCATTTCCTGAGTAAAGTTACCCGTAGGTAACTTCCTATAGTTATTCATAAAGGAAGTCATTCATTCATTCATTCATTCACTCGTTCATTCTTCAATAGACTGGGCCTCCACCCTATGCTAGCACTGGACTTGGCAGCAGGGTTATAGTGATGAGTAGGACACCCATGACACCTGCCTCCCCAGTCCTATGGTCTAAAAGGGGAGGAAACTAATCAGTTGCAATACCCTGTGATCTAAGCTCTGACAGGAGAATTAAAAGGTGCTTCAAAAGCAAATGAAACAGGGGTCCCTCACCCTGTCGGAGCATCAGGGAGAGATAGAACAAAGCTGAGGAGAAGTGAGGTAAGCAAGGAGGGGAAAAGGGTGGAGGGATGTTCCAGGAAGGGGGGATAGCAAGTACCAAGTCCAGAGGTGCGAGAACAAGCTCCTGTAAGAAACCGAAAGAAGGGCAGCTTGGGGGAGAGCTGAGGTCATGTCGGAAAGAGCTGTGGATATCCATATGGCCTTGATCCTGAGGGCAGTGGCAAGCCCTTCAGATTTTTAGCCTGGAAGGAGACAGAGATTTATACTTTAGGATACCACTCTGTCTGCTTTCTGAAGAATGAACGGAAGGGAGTCATGCTTAGAGGAAGAGAAGAGCCCAGGGGAAGAAGGGAAGAAAGTAGCTTGGAATAGGATGGTCGTAAAAGGATGGAGAGAAGTAGGCAGATTCTGAAAAGTTTAAGATGAAAAACTGACAGGGCTTGGGAATCAGATTGGGTGGAGAAGGGCAAAGGAGGGGCTAAGCAGGTCCCCTAGGTTTCTGGCTCGGACAACCGTGGGACAGACCTGTAGGCGAGGACAAAGAATTGGCTTTTGGGTGAGCTGAGCTGAGGTGTCCGTGGAGCTGCCTAGCAGACAGTTAGTTGGATGGCTCCTCACCTTGAATTACTTTATTATAGATTAACAACCAACCTTGCAAAGTACTAAGGGGATAAGACACAAGAATCTTTGTTTTGCTGAAGGAAGGAAGACTAAGCAAAAGCCCTGAACTGTCTCCCACCTTGAAATCATAGATCCACTGAGAGCTCCCCCTCTCCTCCTGGTTGCACTAAATATCCTGCACTTCTGCTAGAACATTCCTCTTACTGCTCAGTTGCCTGCTTACCCATCAGTATCTCTTATTAGATTATGAGCTGGTGGCAGGATGTGGGTTCAATTCATCTTTGGCTTTCCAGTGCCTTCTAGAATGCCCTGAACATAGTATACTCATATCCCAATAAGTGACTTCAAAATGTACTGAAAATTCTGCAATTAACTGAAAAGCTGTTACATGGAAAAAACCCAAACAAACCTCTATTCATTTTAGTGGGAAAAACCATGTTGTGTGCCATCCCAAGATACCAAACAACTTTCACAGATAGAACACTGTATCAATTGAATAATGGCAACAAATGAAGTTAAAGAATAAGCACAATTTGGGGCACCTGGCTGCCTCAGTCCATAGAGCATGTGACTCTTGATCTCGGGGTCATGAGTTCGAGCCCCATGTTGGGCATAGAGATTACCTAATTAAAAAAAAAAAAAAGAATAAGCACAATTTCAAAGTTAAATCAATACAGTGTATACAGAAAAGGTAATGTAGTACAACTTTATTGTACTTACTCTTTTTTCTTCTTGCTCAGTATTTTAACCTTTTGATGACTTCTGTATCCACACAGGGTTAAAAATAAATTCATAGCCCAGAACAACATTTCTAGGGTAAAATAAATTTAAACATGGGAGTGCTTGGAAATAGTTCAGGCGCACAACAGGTCACAGAGTCACAGATGCTGTTGTTTTTCAATCCTCTCATGGGGCATATGTATACAAAACAAAATGTTTTGGGTTTACACAAACATGGCTTATGATTTAAATTTGTTCCAAATAAGGGGCGCCTGGGTGGCTCAGTCGGTTAAGCGGCCGACTTCGGCTCAGGTCACGATCTCGCGGTCCGTGAGTTCGAGCCCCGCGTCGGGCTCTGTGCTGACAGCTCAGAGCCTGGAGCCTGTTTCAGATTCTGTGTCTCCCTCTCTCTCTGCCCCTCCCCTGTTCATGCTCTGTCTCTCTCTGTCTCAAAAATAAATAAACGTTAAAAATATAATTAAAAAAAAATAAATTTGTTCCAAATAATATTCTCTACAATAAACTGCTGTGTCAAGAAAGTTGGTGAATGGTCTTTGTTTGAAACCCCGATGAAGAAATACGACTTCTTGTTTATTATCTCTGTGGTGAGTTTTTGAGTCCAAGAGTTGTCATTTATATTTATATTTATAAAGAAAGAAGTCACAAAGTGGTATAACTTTCAAGAGGTGTAATGGTGCAAAGTTGCTAATGCATAAAAGGAAGATGAATGAAGAATGGATGGATGGATGAATGAATGAACGAATGGATACCTAGCAAGGCCCTCTGGTAAGGTCAGAAGGAACCCTTGTTGTATGACAGAGGTCTAAGAACACTGAGGAGCATACAGTGATGGAGAAAGTGATGAGAAACCCAAGGAGAAGCCGAGGCAGAAAACAGAATATGGAAGAATTCTAGCTACCCCTTCGTGATCATTCAGTATGTGCTATGTGTAATGACGAAATTATCTCTGCTGGACACTTGGGCTCTGTAGGGAGCCAAGCATACAGTCTAATTTTCCCATCCTGAGGACCTTGCCCTGTATACCAGCCCTGAAGGCCTTCATTTCGTCTGAGTTGCAAACTTGAGTGTGGCTCCTTCAAGTTTCTAGTCCACTCGGTGGAAAGACCCTCACTTGTTTTGCCCAGTGGGCATTCTCTCTCCTCCTACAAACTGGCCTGGGTTCTGCCATCACCTGTATTCCCTATGGACTTGGAAACTAGGATGTCAGATACTTTGTGTGCAGCTGGGCCGCCATGTTGAAGCTAGTCTGTCAGGTTGGCCTGACTTCACCTGGGCCTGGAGCCTACAGCCTTGTTGGTCCAGGGTTGTGTTGGGCAGTTAGCACACGGCAGTCATGACTTTACTCTTCCTCCCAGTCAGCAAAAGCGTCACCCCTCACCTCCACTCCTACTGCCTCAGCTTAAAACAATCTGGAATGGAGAACTGTTTCTTGCATTTACCATCTACCTGGCATATGCATTCTTTGACATGTAGGTATCTTCTTCCCCATCCCTTCTCCATCCCCATTGTCTATTTTTGCATTTGTTTCTCTGGTTTCCATACACGACTTTATTGTTTTACTGTGTGTCCACTTTGCTCCTTCTGCTCTGTCCCAGTGCTCCATTTTTTCCTGATCTCTCTTTCTTTCCCCTATATTTCTGCATACTTGTTCTGTCTCTGGCTTCGCACTAATGTATGTGAAGATCAGTGAGAGCTTTTCATCCCACAGACCAATGGAAAAACTGGAGAGAGCTCCGAGTGTGAGCATTACGTGGATAGAAGCGGAAGAACATACTACATTGCAAAAACAACTTCAACATGATTGGATCTTAAGTCTCAGGAGATGGTAGCCATTGAAATCCTGTACATCTATGTTAAGTTTTATCCAAGGTTTTCTTAAGCTTTCAGTTATACTGCAAGGCATTCTACTAAACAAGCCTGTGTTTCCCATTAGCTCATAGATGAGCAGGGGTTTGGGACAAAGGTGGTGTAGAAAGCTAATGCGGTGGTTCTGCAAGGGGTCTGCAATAATTATAGGAACCTTCTTTGCATCACTAAGCAATTGTCTTCAGCCAACTCTTAGTTTCCAGCTTCTTGCATCTGGTGTTTATAGTTGAAAAGGTTTGTGACTTTTCCCACGGAGGCACCTGCCATGTTGGAAGGTCTATAATGGAGTTTTGGCTTTGATTGGAGACGGAGAGAAATGAACTGACATGAGAAAGTCGTATCTTGGTGTTAGGCTGATTTCAATAAATTATAAATTGAAGTGGCCACACTGAGTGAGGCCACCCATTCAGCCCAAGTTATATGAACAGGGGTTTAAGATGTCAGTGCTCTCATAGTTCATATTACCATGCTGGATCTAGATGGAAATTTTACTCGACACAACCACTTAAGGGGGAATATCGTGTCTGAGTTATTTTAAAAAGGCAGTCTGTCTTCTCTTAACACTTTTATACTTTCAGTGTTTTATAAGCATCTCTGTCACCTGAAATGGAGGCAAAGCATTATCGCTCTCATGTCATGGGCGAAGAGATGATGCACAGACATTAATCGACTTTCACCTTGCAGGGCAATGGCTGAGTCATTCAGGGTCACAGGTCTCCTTTTTGCTGCTTATTCTATAGGACAGCATCACCTCGTGGTCAGCAAGTTAAAAGTCCTGCTCTCCTACTGATGGAGGCAGTCTGTTGGTGACCTTGAGTGACTTTCATATTCTCTCTGGATGCCTGTTTTCTTGCTGGAAGTCTAGATAACACACCCACACTTCTGACTGTATCTTTTTTTTTTTTTTAATTTTAACTAGGAATGATGGAATCACACATGAGGGATTTCATATTATACATAAGCAGAGAATCTCCAGGTTAGAAAGGACCTAGAAAGGGCAGCTGGTGTAGGGGTCCTAAAAATTTGCCTTACAAGAAATAGTGAAAGTTTAAAAACTACAGTTTCTCAAGGCCCATCCTACTGAAATGGAAAACCTCAATATGAGGACCAGGATTCTGTGTTTTAAAAAAATCACTCCAGGGGCACCTGGGTGGCTCAGTCGGTTGAGCGTCTGACTTAGGCTCAGGTCATGATCTCAAGATTCGTGTGTTCGAGCCCCACATCAGGCTCTGTGCTGACAGCTCAGAGCCTGGAGCCTGCTTCCGATTCTGTGTCTCCCTCTCTCTCTGCCCCTCCCCCGCTCATATTCTGTCTCTCTCTGTCTCAAATATAAACATTTAAAAAAAAGAATCACTCCAGGTAGTCTGGCGCAGGTTTAGAAATCATGGCTTAAGTGGAACCACTCCATGGGCATGGGGGCAGGACACATGCTCCTTAGGTCTGGTAAGGGGTGAGATGTGCACTTTAAATACGTAGGCCACGGGATCAGAATCCAACCCCCTTAAAAGCAAGGGGACTGAGAGGGGATGGGAGATGAGTTGGGAGGAGGTGTTGGGGAACCCTGGACTCTGCTTTTGCCACTAAATCCTTGAGCTTAAATATGGAAGCTGGTAAAATCCCTGAATGGAGCCAGCCTCGGCATTATGCAGCTGTGTGACCTTGGACAAGCCACTCCCCATCTCTGGGCCCTGGTTTCCTGCCTGTAAAATGGGAGTGTGGGCTTATTGATCTCTAAGTTGCTCCTATGACACTTTGACACTAACCTACTATCCTTTTTGATGTGGGCATGCTATGATAATAAATGCTCTCCATTATCTTAATTTTTTAATAGAATGCCTTATGGACCCAGCACTTGTCCCACTGAATCTGTTTTCAGTCACAGGCTCCCCTGAACAGTATGAATGCCGTGCCCGGTCCCTGAGACGGTGCAACTAAAGCATTCCAAGATGTTTCTTTGCCCTCTTCGGCTGGAAAAGCGACCTCCAAGTAGGTGAGATCTAGAGAAGGGAGACAGAAATCTAGATTGCAAAGGTATATGGAAGAAAATATGATTTGGTCTGCAGGGAGGTAAGTATCCTAGCAGACAGCTCTGCGGCAGGTGAGGGTAATTCTACCTGCTGTGTGCTGCTTCAGAAGGTGACCAGAGAAGGCTCCATCAACTGGCAACGACTGAATGTTCTCCAGTGACCATGCTCACCTTGCCCCGGGTCATGGCCGCTGTTGGCGGGAGATGCGCTTAATGGTTATAGTAGCTGGCACCAGCATTGGCTCCTCAGGCTCAAGTCTGGCCAACTGCAGAAGCTCAGCAAGGAAGGCTGTGGAAGCAGCAGCGTCTTGCAGGCCAGAAATGATCAAGTGTTCACCATGACTGGAAAGGAACCAAAGGAGAACAGTTTTGGTGAGAGAGCCAAAGCCGAGGAGCCAAGTAGTAGGTTTTATTGGGCTTTTGTTAGAGTCAAGGAAATTCAACGGAGGGACATTTATTGAGTACCTCCCGTGTGTCAGAAACTGTACAGGGCTTTAGGAATTCACAGACAAGCAAGGCACAGTACCTTTCTTTAGGGGTTTATAATCTGGGGAAGTAGTTCTCCCTAAGAACAAATATCATGTCATTCTAGTGGTGACAGCATCGTGGGGGAGGGGCTTACAGGGTCTTGGGCAGCAGGAGAGGAAGGCAGGTGAGGTGACATCTGAGTAGGAGTTTGCCAGGAGAAGGGGGTAGATAGGCCAGCAAGGCAGAGAAGACAAAATTAGCAAAGACAAGCATGGTGCCCTTGGGAAGGGAGAGCAGGTTGGAGGTGTGGGGGCGATAGTGACACACAGGGGAGAGGAGAATGGGGAGGTACAGCTTTGGACTGAGCTATAGAGTTGGGCTTAGTGCGTGTGTGCGTGTGCGTGCGTGCGTGTGTGTGTGTGTGTGTGTGTTTGCATAAGGGCTTTAGCAAAGGGAGTCTCTTGTTAAATAGTTGCACTGGTGTTTAAAAATATTGAAAAATATTGAAAAGAATATGGAGGATGAATGGGTGGAGAGCAAGGTGGAGCCAGGGGCCATATTCAGAAGTGAGCTGGGAGAAAGACAGTGGGGCACTGGGTCCTGTTGTGTCTGGGTGTGAGCAGTATGTGAAAGAAAGGTGCAAAGAACCCTTCTTGGTTTCCTGGCTTGGTCCAGGGCTCCAGAGATGCCACCTCCCTGTCCCCACTCCCTCCTGCTCCAAGTCTGTATCAGTTGGGCTGGTGGCCTCCTGCTCCCTGTTTCTAGAACAGTCTTGCCAATCTTCCTCATTTTCCTATTTCCAGTCTCAGTTAATCTTTCTTCATCTGCACCTGATTGACTTTAGGGGTCCTGAAATCATCACGTGGTTCGATACCTACAGTAGTAACAAAACTGCAATCTGGGCTGCCCCTTTCTCCTATATAAGCTAAGTTGCCGCCTTCATCCATTAATCACCTCTGTAACTTTTTGTAGCTTATACAGCTGTGAGCTTACAGAAAGTCCATTCATCTTGACAGAGGCATTTGCTCTTGTGTAAACAGTGGTGAATACAGCCGGCACCATTTAAAGGAAGGGAGGAGAAGAAAATAGGATGAGTTGTTGTGTGCCTGGAATCTTAACATTTACTTATTTTAGGTTCTGGGTGTCTTTTATGGGCTCGAGGAGCTATATCCAACCCCCTTTCTAGAGCTGCTGTTTCTTCCACAGGCTGTTAGGTTTGCACGCTCCAGGCACCTCGTTATATACGTATATACGCTTCCATTCACGGCAGGAGGGAGTTTTGTGTGGGAGGAAGGTCTACCTAGAGAAAGGAGCGGATGGCCCAGATGTTTGATTCACTGGGGTGAGCCCCTTCAGGACAGGCGTGGGCAATGGGGCAAGGCGCTAGGGACATCTGGAAAGACCTGAGAACTGGCCAGGAGGCAAGAGCCTCCCTCCCTCCTTTGCCATTCCGAAGGCAGGGTGGGCCAACCTCTCTCCAAGTTCACCTCAAGGTTTACAAGGGTCAGCGTGTTTGTGCTGGCCTTGACATTTTCACAAATTGCTCTGTAGTTGTTTTCATTAGTTTTATTCCAGCTGCTGCTCCAGGGTCCTTCTGGCAGCCTGGCCGTCCAAGCCGGCTTGGAATCCCTCCTTAATTGACTCAAGTCATGAAAAGGTGCCATCTGCTTCGAACTCTTGCCTGTTCCAATGCCGGACAAATCCCAGGCATGTACCATAAGAAAAGCAGTAATGAGGTTCACACCTCCAAGTTTACAGTGCCCAACTCTATCTGGTCAGGTGTTAAGTGCAGAGGTGAAGTGCAAGCCCGGGGGAGGGGGGGGCGGATGGTGGGGGAGGGTCTAAAGAGTAAACAGGCCTGGAGAATGTGCTTCCTCCTGGGTCCTAAGTGACGCCAGCTTGGGGAGGAGATTTCACAGCCATCCTGTCAAAACCCTGCGGTTAATAACATCATGATGACCTAAATAAATTCACAGATATCAGTTACTCCCTGTGTTTTCACTTCACACCAGCCCTCCACAGATGCGCCTCAGCTTGGGAAATACTGGGGAAAAGGCCTTAGGGAGAACTGCCCTGTGAAGCTATTAGTTTTATCCCACTTCATAGAAAGAAAATAAGAAACTTAAGGAGGTTTAGGAAGAAGAGCCACTGTCGCCATGATGCAGCCGATGAGTGTTGCCGTCCAAACACTTTCTCGTTTCATATTTATTATTTAAAAGAGATACCAAGGGCAGTGTCAGTGGAGCAAAATATTTATTGACTTTCGTGGAACATCCCCCAATAGCGACTTTTTTTTAAAAAGTTGTTATACCAACTGTAGTGTGAAATTGACTTCTATCTCCTCCAGTACAGTGTGCAGTCAGAGTGCCTTTCTTTGACACATTCCGAGACATTAATATGGACCCAAGTTCAAGCATGCCTCAGAAAGTTACATGCTAAAGAGGGGCTCCAGTACACTGCTGTTTGTTTATCAGGAGAGATGAGTCCCTACTGGAAATCAGGAAGCAGCAGGATGGTCTAAAATGTACTGCTAGTGTAGGGCATGGGAGGTGGGGGCCAGTGGCAGAAGGGGAAGCAGTAAATGAAACCCAATTTAAGATCTGGATCAACCAAGAGCTACGTGTAGACCTTGTTTGGATACTGACTTGAACACACAGAGTAACTATAAAACAAACAAACAAAACCTGAGGGGTGTCTGGGTGGCTCAGTTGGTTATCTGTTGGACTTAAGGTCAGGTCATGATCTCATGGTTCATGGTTCCTGAGTTTGAGCTCTGCATCAGGCTTTCTGCTCTTAGCCCAGAGCTGGCTTCAAATCCTCTGTCCCCTCTTGTCTGCCCTGCCCCCACTCATGCACACATGCTTTCTCTCTCAAAAATAAATACACATTGAAAAAACCTGAGATGATGGTGGGGGGGAGGGGGGGTAAGATACTGATTGGATATTTGGTGACATTAAGAGTGTATTTTTTTTATGTCATTGTGATTATGTTTTTTTAAAAAGTTCTCATCTTCCTATCTTTTGGAGCTATGTACTCAAGTATTTACAGATGAAATGATATAACGTCTGAAAATTGTTTCAAAATAACCCAAAGGGTCAGGGTGGGGGTTAAGTGTATGGCAAGGGAGGGGGGGCAGGAGATGAAAAAAAGAAACTGGCCTTGAACTGGTAATTGTTGAAGATAAGAGATGCTTACAAGAGTTATGGGTTTTGCATATTATTTTCTCTACTTTTCTATGATGAACATTTCCATGATGCAAAGTTAAAAATGAAAGCCCTCAATGGCTCTGATCTCTGCTAGCTTTTCTTTGGAGGGGAGGGAAAAGGTATTAAGGATCCCATCTCCAACCCAGCATGGAATTCTTACTTTTTTGAAATTTATAATCAAAGAAATCTCAATGGGCTCTTCCTAATGTTATGAATCTTTGATTATATGATTCTGTAAAACTCTGTTCAATTGATATAGTAGTCACAGCAATCATCAGTGCTGTCCCCCACTGGGGTTGGGGAGAGGCAGAAAAGAAAGGGACTGCTTCCCACTGGGACGTGGTTGATTTTTTTTTTTTAATGTTTATTTTTAACAGAGAGAGAGAGAGAAAGAGAGAGACAGAGACAGAGACAGAGAGAGAGTGAGTGTGTGTGTGTGCACGAGTGGAGGAGGGACAGAGGGAGACAGGGACAGAGGGTCTGAAGCAAGCTCTGTGCTAACAGCCGAGAGCCGGATGTGGGGCTCAAACTCACGAACTGTATCGTGAGATCAGGACCTAAGTCAAAGTTGGACACTTAAACCGACTGAGCCACCCAGGTGTCCTGGAAGTGTTGGTTTTTTGCTTCCACAAAGTCAGGACCTGGTCTGAATGGCTATGATGGGGTGGGGTGATGTGGGCTATGCTTTTGGGCACTCATATAAATGATGTAGGGAGAATAGTTATGGTTTAGGTGATAAAGCTCATTTTAAAGAAACTACATCCTAGGTTCAAAAATAACTTATACCTTAGCCTGGATTTCTGATGCCATCACACCTGTATTAGTTATCTGTGCTGTGTAACAAGTTCCCCCCAAACCATTAACCTTTATTATCTTACAGTTTCTTTGCAAGGTGGTTCTGGCTCAGAGTCTCTCTCTCTGTCAAAGCTGCAGTCAGGCATCGTCTGGGGCTGTAGTCATCTGAAGGCTGAAGGGAGGATCTGCTTCTGATTGCATTCACGTGGCTGTCGGCACACTTCAAATCTGTTTCCGGATTCACGCCCATGGGCCTGTCTGCAAGGCTGCCCCATGACATGGCGGCCGGCTTCTCCTAGAGCAAGTGAACCGAGAGAGCATGAGAGAGAGCATGTGACAAGGAAGCCACAGTCTTTGTATATCATAATCTTGGAACCAATCACTCATCCTTTCTGCTGTATTCTATTTTTTTTTTTAAGTGAGTCACTAAATCCATCGAGGGGGAGCGATTCATCCTCATTTGCCCGGGACTTTCCTACGTTAACGCTGAAAGTCCTGCATCTTGGGAATCCCCTCAGTCCGGGGCAAACCACAGTGACCGGTCACCCTGAATCAAGGCTACACTCAAGGGGAGGGAATTACACAAGGGTGTGAATACGAGTGTGGGGGATCGCTGAGGGTCACCTTGGAGGCTGCCTGCCACAGCAACTTTTCTAAGATTTGCTTTTCTTCATTACTGAAAAAATCAGGCCTGTGAGCCACTTTGTGATTTATAAAATACACGTCTCAGTTTTTAAACGATATAATGAATCATGTTAAAGTGAATTGAATAAATAGACAAAGCAACTTTAGAAACAGAATTTTATTTGAGGTGGGTTCATGAGATTTATTATATCCATTGTATTTTTTATTCTCCTATCTAGTCATTATTTCAAAGCAAATATTGAAGTTGGCAAACCAGTTCTGTCTTTTGCTTTGATTTCCAGAATTTCTGGTTAGATTTATGACCTAATTTTTAAGAAAAGTTAACTTCTGAACTATAAAAGTATCATGTTTCATTATAGGCTGCGTGGAATCTAGAGGAGTGATATGAAGCAAAAAGAAAAACATCTGAAGATTTTTGCTAATTTCTGTACTTTGTGTGTAACCTGAATAGTACATTTTCTATCTTTTCAAAAATTCTTCATCCATGTGCTCCTTAGGGTTCATATTTTTCCAATTAAGAGGATGTACCCTGATTTTCTTCACATTTTCTCTGTGGCTAGATATTTTAATAATTATTATTTTTTGATAGTTTAATAATTTTGAATTTCAGAACATGTTTTAAAAATTTTAACCCACGTTTGACCATTCTGACTCTGACGTAGAAGTCAATTCATTCATTCATTCATTCATTCAGTCAGTCAGTGACCCTTATTTGTGAAGCTCTGTGCCTCCGGGAGAGGAGTGGTTGCATAATAGAATGAGGAATTTGAAAGAGGGGATTGAGTTCTGGCTCAGTTTTTCCCTCTTTCGGGACTGACCTGCCAGCAGAGAGCTCCCGTTCTGCTCTCCCAAGGCATCCTCTATATAGAGCAGACTTTGCCTCTGTTGAGGGCCTTGTAATCATTCAGTGCTGCCCATCACTGGGTGGGTAAGTTGGCCTAATTCTGGAATCCGGCATTAGAAAGCTCATTTTTGCTACATCACTAAGCCACATCTTCCCACCCAACCTTTTGGGTGATGTCTTAGTCAGTGAAGGCTTCTATAACAAAAATATCATAAACTGGATGGCTTAAACAACAAACATTTACTTCTTACAGGTCTGGAGGCTGGAAGCCCAAAATCAGGGTCCAGCATGGTTGGCTTCTGATGGGGGCCCTCTTCCTGGCTTGTAGCTGGCCGTCTGCTCGCTGTGTCCTCACATAGTGGAGGGCAGAGAGCTCTCTTGTGTCTCTTCTTACAAAGGCACCAACCAACCCATCATGAGGGCTCCGCCTCACCTCCCAAAGGCCTCATCTCCAAATACCATCACGCCAGGGATAAGAGTTTCAACATGTGAATTTGGGGGAAACACATTCAATTTACAGAAGCAATAAGGTTGTTACCTTCATCTCCTTCTGTCTGACTCCTGTGACTTTCTCTCAGTTGGTTCCAAACTTGGGTGAGGAAGGGACACCCTCAAATATCAACAGCTGAGGTCTAGTGTTTGGGTGCGTGTGTGGGGGGGTGGGAGGGGGGAGTGGGGCTGATTTGGCTGAAAGGCCAAAGCACTAGGCCATGTCTGAATACATATATGCCTATATATAATATATACATATGTATATAAAATATATACATACATATATAAAATATATACACATATATGCATATCTATGCCAAATAAATGCAACAATGCTATATATAATATATATAATAATATACAATAATGCTGTGCACACTCGCCTTAGGATTTAATGCTGCAGAGGGATACATATATGCACATAGAAACGTGTGTATACACATACATTTGCTACATATAATAGAACAAATTTTCCCCAGTAGCCTTTAAATTCAAAGTCAGTAAAGACAAGGAAGGGACTGTTTCCATATTTCTGCTGTCCTCACTCAAGGTTAGCTTTTTTTTTTAATTTTTATTTATTTTGAGAGAGAGATAGAGAGTGTGCTCATGCGGGTGTGGGGGAGGGCAGTGAAAGAGGGAAAGAGAGAATCTCAAGCTGGCAAGCAGGCTCCGTGCTATAAGCCCTGAGCCCCAGGTGGGGCTCGATCTCATGAACTGAACTGTGAGATCATGACCTGAGCCCAAACCAAGAGTTGGACGCTGAAACGACTGAGCTACCCAGGAGTCCCAAGGTTAGCTCTTTGAATCACTGGGGATTTAAATTCCTTGGAAAGACAGTATGTGGATGGCAAGAAGTTTAGGACCTGGTCCTTCTTCTGACCACATCACTGGCTGTGTGACCTGGAATGGTGTGGTCCTGCTTCACTGCCTGAGTTTCACCGCAGCTAGTAGGGTAGAGGCTGTGCTGTACTGGCTCTCTCAGTCCTTCCATAGGTGTGTGCTCTGAACAAACAGCCTATGATGTGTAGGTAGCCAGAGGGAGATATGATGGCAGGGAGAAGGTGGGAACGTTTGAAGACACAGGAGATAGGGTAGTCCCCACCCCCTGGAGAGTGGTAAACTATGCAACTGGCAAAGGATAGAGATCCAGACATTTCAACTGAATGCATTGCCTACCTCATCAAATAAAAGAATGATAGCGGTAACTGTAGTCGATTTTTGCACACTTTAAAAGAAAGGTAGCTATAGGTGTAACCGTGCTTGGCACTCCCATTGGGTGATGTGACGGACACACACAGTGGTGCACCAGCCACGGACCCTTCTCCATGGCTTGCCAGCTTTGGCAAGAGAATTCACCTGTGAGCTCCAGAGAAACTGCTGCCTAAGGATGGGACAGGTCAAATGCTATGGAACTGGATAAACCAGAAAATGACATCTGAGCCTTTCTGTTTAAGTTGTCAAGTATTTACCAGATGAATTCCATCCGGAGAGCTCCCCTATGATTCATGTTTGGTTCTCTCACCTGGCCTCTCCTACAGAAGGCATGATAAATATTTATTGAATGTACTGGCACATATTATTTATAAAACCCTGTGCTTGGGTTGTGGTTAGGTAGGGACACATTTAGAGAAGATTTTGTGTTTGCTACAACTCTGTGCTAGAAAGATCTGACTCAAGATGCTTAATCTGGGTTGCTTAAGTATTTACCTTGTTCCCTTGTATTTTCTGCTTTTCAGTTCCTACTCATTCAAGCACTTCCCCTCCCTTCCCTCCACCCCCACCTGTAGGCTGTCACCTGCTTTGGAGGACAATTTTCCTTTTTTAAGCTTATTTATCTATTTTGAGGGAGAGTGAGCAAGTATGGGTGTATGAATAGGGGAGGGAGAGAGAGGATCCAAAGCAGGCTCTGCAGTCAGCGTGGAGCACAGTGTGGGGCTCGATCTCACGAACTCTGAGATCATGACCTGAGCTGCAGTCAAGAGTCGGACGCTTAACCACTGAGTCAGGCTTAACGGATAGAGCTTACCAGGCGCCCCTGGAGGACAACTCTTTTGGAGAGTTCCTAAAGCCTTGGATTTTCCAGACTGTTCCATTGCCTCTCAGACACCAGCTCACCAGAGTTTGCCCTGAAACGCACACAGTGATTTCTGTGCTAGATACTGACTTTTTGGTATTTCCTGCTGGAGCTTTGTTTGGGTGGAGTCCCCTTTGGAAGTGCCAGGGTTTTCCTGTTTGTGCAGTTGCTTTGCAAAACCTTAAATAAACTCTGTTGTGGTGTGTTCAGAATCATAACCACTCAACAACTATTTATTAAGTAAGCACCTACTAGGAGCCTGGGCACTGTTCAAGCAGCTAGGTATACAGTGGTGACCTCAGGGGACACCGCTTTCAAAGAGCTTTCAGTCAGGCCCAGGACACAGACTGGTAAACAGGCATTTGCCCTCTCCACGTGGTGAGAGCCGGGAAGGATAAAGTCCAGGTTGCGGGAGGAGAGGCGAGGTGCAGAGAGCAGAGACAGCGGACCCAGGGTCGGGACGGGCAGGGCTTGGGAGTGTGGGTGTGTCAGCACAGGCTTCCTGGGGCCAAATCCAGCTAGGCTGCACCCCAAATCCAAGAAACTAATTTTCATAGAACCTTTTCTCATTTATCTGCGAGGAGGTGACTCAGCTTGATTTGCAAGAACACTTTTTCAAGTCTTTTTATTAACTTGTTTTATTTTCTATTTTTTAAAATTTACATCCAAATTAGTTAGCATATGGTGCAACAATGATTTCAGGAGTAGATTCCTTAGTGCCCCTTACCCATTTAGCCCATCTCCCCTGCCACCATCCCTCCCTTGACCCTCAGTTTGTTCTCCCTATTTACGAGTCTTTTTTTCAATAGCTTGAGTATCTCAACTCCCTCTGTTTACACTGAGCTGCTTGTTAGCACGGAGGCACCAAATCTCCTAGGGGCAGAAGCAGGGACCAAGACCGCCCGCTGGAGGGAAGGTCTGGGACAGGGGAAGCATTGCATTTCCTGCTTGGAAGGAGAAGGGAGAGGTGGGGTCAGGCGGGGGCGGGTGTGGGGTTGTGGGGAGGGAAGTGAAGTGCTCCCAAGATTCCAACAATTCAGGTCTTTGTAGGGAACTTCATGATTTCATTTGTAGTGAATTTTAGGGATGTCAAGCAGGCACATCTCTCTTCAAATACCAGATAGGCAACCAAACCCTGTTCCAGAGCCCCCGGATGTAAATGACTTGTGCATTTTCTCTTTTTAGATCATCCAGACCATTGTTCCCCTCCATTCGTGCAAATGATAAAGACCAACTTCTTGCCAAAAGAAAAAAAAATAGGGTGTGTGAGATGCGGAACGGTACAAAGGATTCTGTGCGTCTCGCCAGAGGGACGGAGTGGCCTGCGATTAGTCTTGGATCTGCTTTTGATCTCTTGGTTGGGCAATAAAATACCTATTTACTTAATTTTAAAATGTGTTTCTTCAAGAATGATTTACATGCGATAAAATGCACTCGTTTTAAGCATACCATTCTACGAGTTCTGACAACTGTGTATACAGATGCCGCTACCTACCCATCCAAGACACGAACATTTGCAACCCCCAAAGCTCCCTTAGGGCTTTTTGTAGTTACCCCAGCCCCAGCCCCAGGCAACCACTGACCCACTTTCTGTCACCAGAGATTCAGGTTGCCTGTTTCAGAATTTCCAATAAATGGAATCACACCATCGTGTTCTTCTGTGTCTGGCTATTTCACCCAGGATAATGCTTTTGAGATTCAGTCTTGTTCATATGTCCTTAGCTCATTCCTTTTTTATTTAAAATGCCGATTTTTGGAGCAGCAAGCAATCGTGCGGCATATCACTCAGTGAGATGAGCAGATCGAGGAAGTCCCTCTGGTCTAAAAATTCTATCAACGTGCCCAGGAAGGGTAGGCCTGGGAACTACATCAGGTTAGTCCAGATCACGTTGGAGAAGCAGCCAGGCACACGAATTTCTGAGCGGCAGGAGCCCAGGAGAATGGGGAGTGAAGCCCTCGGTGAACGACAAGACGTATTAACAGAGGATGGCAGGGCTATTTGTTCGGTTCTGTTATGAGCTCAGCAAAATGTGACAATCCCGGGAAACATAAACATCTATTGCTGTGTTTCTATGTGTGCTTGCCTCAGGAGACCCAGCAGGGAGTGGCAGGTGGCAGGACTGGAGTCAGGCAGAGATTACCAGGTAAAGTGGAATCGCTACTAAGCTATGTCAGTTGCGTAGCCTATAAATACGAATTATAATGAGAGTTAATATTTATTGAACTCTCACTATGCACCTAGCTCTGTTCCTTATACCCACCATATCCTACGAAGCAAATGCCTTTAGTCTCTGCCCGCATCCATTCTGTCTCTTTTCCATATCCCTGCACACTTATCGCTGCAAGCTGTGTGTCCCCAGCAGCAGGTGTGGCGGTGGCTCCACGTTGGGCAATAGCCCTCGAGCTACGCAAACCACTTTGCATCCCAGCCCGGAGAGCAGAAGTGCCTGGGACTTCCAGGTAACCAAACAGGGCAGGGACAAGCGCCCCAGATTCCCATGTCACCTGCTTTGTCTCCCCAGTTCACGGTATTTTGCGTGACTCAGTGTTGCTGGGCCTCCCTCCCTTCGTTGTCCCACACTCCTCAGCTTCTGGAGCTGTGCTTTCTGGGCCACTTCCTAATACATCATGTCCACCTGAGTCTGTTTCTGGGGACCCCAAACTTAGACAAAGCACTGTTACTACAGTTGTTTTACAAATAAGGAAACTGAGTGTCTCTTTCTCTCTCTCTCTCTCTCTCTCTCCCCCTTCTCTCTCTCTCTGTCTCTCTCTCTCTCACACACACACACACACACACGTGCACACACACACACACACACACACACACACACACACCTCCAGTTAGCTCCTACTCATCCTTCAGATGAGAACCTGAACTTCACGATCTCAGGCAGCCTTTCTGGACTCCCCAGCCATGGGAAGTCCTCTGCTAATGTTCTCAGAATCATCCTATATAGTACAAATCTCCATGGTCACTTTGTTTGACTATTTCACCAACGACTATCTCCTCTGCTGCCTCCAGGAGGTCAGGGGCCCCATCTCTTAGCGCCCTCACCTGTATCCCCAGCACTCGAGCGAAGTTTCTAGAACATAGTAATTGCTCAATAAATTTTTTCTGAACGAATGATTTGAAGTTCCTTCAATTTTCTCACAGGCACTCACTGGCCTTCCAGATACATCTCAGCCTCTGCATGGGCAAGAAATGCATAATGTATAACCCCCAGGGGTGATACAAGACCTCTCACCCACATCTGTTCTTCTGGGTATTTAGGGAAGCACAATATCCAGGGCAAGGTGACATTACTTTGCTCCGGGGGACCGAAATTTAGCATCAACTGTAGAGTTGAATCCAGAGGTGAGCCTCGAAGCCTGGGTAAAATTTGAATGGATTATTAGGAGGAAATTTGAATACTATTTTAATGAACTATAATGCCATTTAAATACACACACATTGTGAATAAAATACACATTCTTGGATCCCTGTACTTCTCCTCCAAAGTACACTTAGTCCCAAGTCCTCATTAGGAAGCTGATAAGGTTCTATTTCCCTTCTATTCCAGCAATGCTGATTCGCCAGCTATATAAAATTTACAAACTGCTTTGGAAGCATTTGTGGAGAAAGGTGCTATATGAATGTATGAGATTATTGAAATGAATGCTGATTTAGAGATGTCCCAGGTGGATAGTTAAAATATACCTGGGCACACACATACACTCATACCCACGCTCAGGGTACTTTCTGCTCTGATCAGCGAGGATAGATTTTCCTACCTGACAGGTGACTGTAAGTCAAGAAGTGTGTTTTAATAGTTGCCAGCTTTCTGCTGCTGTGGGCTGCTGTCTCAGGCAATCCTTCACCTCCCGGGACACAGGACCTGAAGGATCTTGACACGTTCTCTCCAGTGCGCATGGAGAGGTGGTGTTCAGCAGAAAGGTAAATATTGGCATGCTGTACATGAGTGATGAGTATAAATAAGGCAGGATATCCTTGGACAAGTTCACTACTGGACCCGTCAGGTTTCTTATCAATAGGCAATAAAATAAGAAATCACGAGTTTCCCAGGTTTTTGCCAAATCAGAACAAGTTACTTTTGTAAAAGCTGGCAGGTATTTGAGAGTCAGTAAATGCTGAGTAAATAATTCTGAAGGTAAACACATGTCCTTATTTCTACAAACCCTGATTACTGGATTAGATTACTGAACTTGCTCCTTTTGACTTTATCCCTCCTAATCCTGCCCATCAGTGTTTGCTCAGAGGAGCTCAAATAAACCAGGCTGCTCTATACCCCAGTGCCTTTACACGTGCTTTCCTTCGTGCTTGGCCTGCAATGCTTTCCATTAATCCAGGTGGGCTGGGGGCACTTTCAGATATTTTAATACCCAGTACTAGGAAAACTTGTAATTTCCTTTATGAAGCTTTTCTCGACAAATTGTCCTTCTCCTAAAACTGCCATTTTTGGGCCCATACAAATGCAACTGCACATATCTATTTAACATAAACAGGTCTGGGCTCTCTTGGGAAGTCCCTGCTCACACTCTGTACCCTCTGAGGCCATAATCAATACTTCATTGCCATCCAGTTGCCCCCTTGTGACCTCTCAAGTCTCTTCCCAGAGCATTTTGAGTAATGTGTATTTTACTCAAATGTTCAAAAGGGAGAAAAGGAGAGACATTGAACAGAATGCAGCCAAACTTCATAAAAATCGCCACCATTCCCAAAGCGTTTCTCGTTTTTTTTTAAATGTTTACTTATTTTTGAGAGAGAGAGCGAGCGTACGTGCATTGGGGAGGAGCAGAGAGAGAGGGAGAGAGAATCCCAAGTAGTCTCTGTGCTGTCAGCATAGAGCCCGACACAGGGCTCAATCTCACAAACAGTGAGATCATGACCTAAGTCAAAGTCAAGAATCAGATGCTTAACCCACTGAGCCATCAGGTGCCTCCAAAGCCTTTCCTCTTATTACCAGTGGCCTTCTCTCCTCTCTCTCCTCCATTCTCCACTGTCTTCTGAACTCCTTCCACCCTGGATGCCTCACTGTCACCTCTATTCCATTTAGCAATTTAGCCCTTATAACCCTTTCTCCTGCATAAAGGAGGAATCCTCAAAATCCTTTGCATCCTTGAAATTTTAGTTCCTCTCAACAGACTAGCTCTTTGAGATTTCTCTTAAAAGGCAAAGGTAAAAAAATATATATATTTCTTCTCTTTCTGCTAAAACCTGGCACAACTTGATGGTAGGAATCGAGCCTTATACACTTCTGTGTCTCCCATGTAAAGTATTTAAAATATTTGTGAATGAAAGAATAAAAGAATATAGCCACAGATTAAAATCCCTCAAGATCCATTGTGATCATGACTTTCTTCTGCTCAAACTTTCTTCTACTTTCTCAACTCATGCTGTGGCCAACTGTCACTTCTCTCTGACTCTAGAACTCCGCTCAGCTGGATGGGCCCTCTCTCCTCAAGGCCCCCATGCATACACAATAACCTTGCCTTCAGGTGTTCATTTGGGTTGTGTCTCCAAGGCCTGGAATAGCCTATGTCATTGATGAGAGTGGTTGGTGGTGGGGTACCTTCACCATATTGAAGGCCAAGGTGAATGCAGTTGGTCTAGTCTTGTAGGTCCATTCAAGTCCTTCCTACTCCTAAAGGCTCAATACCCAGCCTTCCTCAGGACATTTCACTGATGTCTTCTGGCCAGGTATAATTCACTCTCTTGAGTCCTCAGGATATAAACCTTGAATGCAACAACTCTGATGCACTTAATCATCCAGACGTACATTATTGTGGAATTTTGAAGTGGGAGGTTTTGAGATCATTCTTCTCCCCAGAATGTGGTCATGATTAGATCTATTTACTAAAATTTCAAGGGTTTCCTCCCCTGCCCCAGTTCCAGGCTTGGGGTAGGTGTGTGCTTATCTAACCCCTTCAAGTTATGTGGTTATGTGAGCGTATTTAATTTGCTTTGCCCAATGAAATGTAAGCAGAATTGACATGAGCCCCCTTTGTGGAGGAAGCTTTCAGAGGAAGAAGCGTTAAGAGCTGGTGAGTGATCAATCACTCTGTCTTTCTCCTGACATAGTGACTGGCAGTGTTAGAAATATCTGGTGGAATGTTTATCAGCATGGGTTCTTGAGTAAGGAAGCGTCCAGCAGATTCATAATGGAAACACGACGTGAGCGAGAAGTAGACCTTTGTTGTGTTATATCACAACATTAGCTTTAGAGGTGATTTGAATAATTAATAACATAAAGTATTATTATAGCACAACCCACCCTATCCAGACAGACTGTAAGTTCCTTGAAGGCAGCACCCATGCATAACTGACCCTTCTATCCCCCAGAGAACATAGCACAATGTCCCCTGGAAGCTCAATAACCATTGCTGATTGAGTATACATACTGAGAGGAGGTAAATACATGAGACTGGAAGGTGGGGCTTGATGTCAAGACTTCTACTTGAGACTTTGCCCTCTGTAAATCCTAAATAAATGTGCAACATGATTCCAACAGTATTCTAATAAGATCCTTACACGCGAGGAGGCAGAATAGCGCAATGATAGGAACCTGGGCTCCTATGCTGGAGAGGCTTGGGTTTAAGTACTCTGCCAGGTACTTGGCTGCATGACGGTGGGCTCATTACTGAAGCTGTGTGAGTCCGAAATAACACCACTAGCTGCTGTATAGAATTATTGTGGGGATTAAATGAGGGAATGTATGTAAAGTGCCTGGCACATAATTAATGGGCGACCAACGTCATTCTCTTAGGCTCTTCTCCCATCAAATGTGTGTGGGTTGTATGAAATCTTGCCTAATTCTCTGGGAACAACTTCCCTTCATTTCCTCCCTCTGAGATCTTGGTCAATTGCCTAGTCCTCGAATTTATTTAGCTTGGTCTACCTCAGATCCCTAGGGTTTTGCTTTTACTGCCCCATGCACACTCTGGTATTCTGAGAAATTCCATTTGCAACTGGCTAGAGTTGGCAGTTGCTTTTGGCAAAGGACTCCAATGGAGGCGGGGGGGGGGTAGCACTTTTGCAACAGGTTGCCTGCTGCCGAAATTTTAAACAGGGCCCTCCAGATGTGGTGGGTCTAGTCAGGGAGGTGATCTTCATGGGGGAGAAGGAATGTAGGATGTCACGGTGACCAGCTCCAGGAGAGCCCCACCTCAGCCTGGGCCCTGGCTCTAAAGGCAGATGATTCTTCCACTGAACTCTGGGATCGTATCTGTGATGGTAGCAGGGATGTCTGTGAATTTATCAATGGCTGACTCCTTCCACATGTTGGGGCTTGGTGTGGTACCTGAGGGCTTGTGTTTCCTGAACTCCTAGCCTGGCGAGCCTTGTGTTTTTAGGTTTATGTATTGCCCCTGAGTTCCATGGGGCTACCTCTGTCTACACTGTCTACACTACACCCCCCTCCCTCCGCCTCCCCACATAGCAGCCGCTGTGATGTAGCATGTCCAACCTCTCCAAAGGTGCTTGTGTAACTTGTTTTTCAAAGTCTTGGCAGGAGCTCCAGTCCTGAAGTGAGAAAGGCTGTTTACATTCTAGAAGGGCAGTCCCGAGAAATGTCTTGCATCAGGGCTGTTCCCGGCCAATCCCTACTCCCCAGAAGCTTCTTTCTCTCTGGGATGGCTTGGGACAGCCAGAGAGATGGTGTGGAACCCAAGGAAGGCGCTTGAGCATGAAAAAGGGAGGCTACGAGGAAGCATTCATCAAGCCCCAGGGCTCTGCCACAGCCCTGTGTAAACTGTGCTCCATTGAAAGGTGGGCAAGTATCTCCAAGGCTCTTGTTGCCTCATTGTCTGGTGCAGTGCCTCGCACAGAGCACAGTGCTAGGTGTTGGTGCTCAACAGACGTTACTAAGTCAATAACTGTGCAAACGCGTGAGCAAGAAAGTCCGAGAGGGCACACTGGTGGAAGTTCTCAGCTGACACCAGTTAATAGCTTTCTCTCAACAGGACTTGCATTAAGAATCACAATCATTGCTATCTATTATCTAGTCTATGCCATGCAAAGGCATAGATAGTTTCCTTAAATTCTACAGTAGGCAGTAGTTCTACAAAGCCGGTGGTCCTGGTTCTAGTTAATAGCTGAGGAGGGCGCAGAGACTCGTGGGCACAAGGTCAGAGGATCTTGCCTGAGGTTTCCCAGGATTCAAAGCCTCTGGCAAGCACCGGAGCCCGGGTTTTTCTACTTGCCATCTCTCCACCCTGCCGCTCAGCCCTGCTGGTCTCTGCATCCTGTAACAGCACAGGAGAAGGGGACCTCAAGGGGCACAGAGGCCACACTTTCCTGCCCTGCTGTGGGCAGCTACGCATTCTCGTTGTCATTCCTTCCTCCAGCAGCTGGGCCTGGATTCAGCAGGAAAGAACACTGGGAAGCAGTTTCATTCCAGGCTTCTGTGTTTCGTACTGAAAAACACCCACCTGTATTCAGGCCTTCTGGTACCTCAGTCTCCAGACCTTCCCCAGAAAACATCCTATCCCTCTCCCTGACAACTTCCCTCTTCTGATGGGCTTCATGGCCAGGTTTTCTCTTCACTGAAAAAAATCTTGCCATGAATATTATTCTACGGACAGTGCCTGACACCGTATATACCCTCCATAAATATTTACCGAACTGCACGCTAACCTCCAGACAAAAGAAGAAAAAAACAAAACAAAACAGGGATCCAGAAGGAAATGGAAAAGCTTAGAGGGTGGGTGAGGGGGCCCAGCAAGCAGCCAGCTCTCCTCTTTCCCGGCCTCTCCCTGCCTGAGTAAAGAAGCGGGGGCAGATTCAGAGTTAATGCTGTCGTTTGATTACAGTAACATCAAAACCGGCAGCAAAGCTCCAGTCAACGCCAGAGCACAAGCGAACACGCAGGGGCTTGTTTCCTTGGAAATGTTTCAGCGGTAATTACTCTCCCCAAAGAAAGACCCAAACGACTTCCTTGACCCGCTGGGGAGAAGAAGTAACAATGGGGCAGAAAGTCGTTTCTGCGGCCTCTGGCTCCGGGCGGGTGTGAATGTGCGCGCGGGGAGCCTGCGGTGCGCATGTGCGCGCGGCTGCACCTCCGGGGACCGTCCGCGGGGCGCCTTTGACAGCCGCTCTATTCAAACGCCGGGGCCGTGGGTTGGCGGCGCGGTGCCTGCCGCCGCCGCGGCTGAGATCATGCTGTTGATTTTGTTTTACAGAGAGCAGCCCAGCCTGTTGTGCAGAGTACAGAATGTTCTCTTCTGTGAACTGAGCTTGAACTTCTCCAACCCACTTTGTCTGAGGAATCACACAGACACAGAGGGGAAAAGGCAGGGAAGATAACCCCCAAATTGTTGAAATCCTTGTGTTCTCTCTGGTTTTGGCTCGCATCGTTGGCTTTGCACTGTGCAAAATGACAAATCCCAAGCATTGCAGCTCTTGGATGAACAAAATGCCTGTGATGTCCTTTGTCTTAAGTCAGGACTCTGGGCTTCAACTCTGGAAATTAACAAGTCTGTCATTATCTCTCCTTGATGTTTTTCTTTCTTTTTTCCTTCTTTTTCCCTTCCTTCTCTCTCTTCCCTTCCCTTCTGCACCCTCCCTCCTTCTCACCATCTCCCCCCTACCCTTTCTTTCTTCCCTTTAAGGCATTAAAGGGACAAGGACAACAAAAGCCATTTTCCTGTAAGGGAAAGAAAGACTCCCCCCCCCCGCCCCCCCATGATGCCTGTGACTTCTCTTTCAGTTGTTCAGTTATCATGTTGTTACAAATAGTGCTCCCTAATGTGTTGTATGGTCTGAGAGAATTGATAGCGAAGGCTTTGGGTTGATGGCCTTCATTAAATCACCAGCTTGAGAAGCTGCCAGGGGTTGGTAAGGTGGTTTGAAATTTCTCTTTGATACAATCTTTGCCTGGTCTTTAGGGCTGAGTCTCCAGTTGTGGGGCACACCGATAAATGGTTTAGGGGTCCACTTGGAGGATCTGAGCATGAGACCTCTATAGGACAGGCAGCAATACTTCCCAAAATATTGTTATTTTTAATAGCAGGGGATTCCTCTCTCTATACTAAAATTTACCCCAAACTCATTGGTGAGGCAAAAGAGCACAACTTTATGTGAGTCATGGATTTGAAGTGTGAGTCTGTCTCCTACTTGTGAGCACACATATGATATTGGGTAAGTCGTATCTTCTACAACTCAGATGGTGAAAGGGGCACAAGGCTTGTCTTGTGGGCACGTGCAATCTTTTGTAAGTGTTGAGTGCCATACCGCTACCCCACAGAAAGAGATTCTTCTCTTGAATTTGCAGCTGTACCGCCTACCTCAGAGCCAGGGGGCTGCTGTCTTCTGGATCACTGATGGAAACTGGGAGATTCCCACACGAGTGTCTATTTCTGAGAGGATTCCAGTTCCCTGGATATTCCATGTGACTTTGTGACTATTACGCCATCAGAATATTAGTTAATTAATTCTTAGTTAATCAGTTCTTGTATCCCCTAAAATGCTATTGAATATTTGCGATGTCTAAGTTAGTAGATGGGATCTAGGGGTTGGGAGATAAGTAAGATATGTTCATTGCCTTCAAAGAGTTTCTCGTCCAGTGGGAAAGGCAGAAATACACGCATACATATACACACATACATAGACACACATATAATACTTATGTGTTACTATAATACAAATGAGGTTGATACATATTCAATGGAGGGATAAGTTATAAAATGTGAAGGTAGAGTATTACAGGAATAAGGTGAGGATTCTAATGAGTGGAAGTTGAGCCAAGTGACGTCTAGACAGCAGAAGATAGGAATCATGAAAATAGATGGTCTTTGTGGTTAATAGGATTAGATAGTGTATTTGAGTATCAATGAGTAGTTTGTTTTGACTGAGCAGTTGATGCTAGAGGATGTAGGAAAAAGCAAAAAAAGTGCATTGAGCCTAGATTGAAGATGTCTACTTCCCCCTCTTATGCCCATTGCTAACCTTTCTTCCTGAGTTTGTATGAAGTCTCAGAATACTGCTCAACACAATTCTCTAAGAAGCCACCACTGATCAGGTGGTGTTGACCCTTGAAATAAAACCATTTGCCAGAGTCAGGGAAGATGGTGGAGTAGGAGGATCCTGAGCTTATGACCTCTTGTAGATACACTGAGCCAATAACTACATGTATTAGAACTCATTCTAAAAACCACCTGAAGACGAGAAGAACACATCTTCTACAGCTAAAGTCATATAAAGAGAAGGTCACATTGAAAAGGTCAGTAGGGAAAAGATGCAGTTGGAAACCAAACACCCAGCATGACTACCTACCAGTGGGAGCGAGATCACAAACATGGAGGAGTGAGTGAGGGGACCAAGCCCCACACTGGGCACCCGCAGCTCTGGGGTCCTGGACTAGGAAGATGAGAACCCATAACATCTGGCTTTGAAAATCAGTAGGGCTAAACTCTGGGAAGACAGAGGACTATGGGAAACTGAGTCCCTATCCTTAAAGAGCCAGCAGGCTTTATCACTCAGCCTGGGATGCAGCACGGAAGCAACAGTTTGAAAAGTGCCTGGGTTATACATGAAAGAGGTTTGTTGACTAATTTAAGGATATGTGCCAGAGGGGCAGGGATCTGTAGAGCTTTCTACAGGAACACAAGTGTTGGTGAGAGCCATTTTCTTGCCCTCCTTCAGTATAGATAGCTGAAAATTTGCACGAGCCTGTCCTGACACTCTCCATCTACCTCACTAGCATTGTTTCCCCAGCCCTGGTGTTCCCCGGAAGACCCACCCTGGCAGGCTCCCCTCCAAAGAAGCTCCCACCTTGCCATATCTGGTGGGCAGCCTCAGTGGGGTCTGATGGCCTCTCCAAAGCAGAATACACATTCCTTTCAAATGCATCCTGGAACATTCTCCAGGATAGATCACATGTCAGGCCACAGAACAAGTCTCAATACATTTAAGAAGACTGAAATCATGTCAAGCATCTTTCCTGACTGCAACAGTATGAAACTAGAAATCAGTTACAAGAAAAAAACTGGAAATGCAGAAACACGTGGGTGTTCAACAACACAGTTACTAAACAACCAGTGTGTCAACAGCGAAATCAAAGAGGAAACAAGTAATACCAGGAGACAAATCACAATGCAAACACTGCAGTTCAAAATCTTTGGGACGCAGCAAAAGCAGTTCTAAGAGGGAAGTTTATAGTGATAGAAGCCTACCTCAAGAAACAAGAAAAGTCTCAAATAAATAATCTAATAATATACCTAAAGAAACAACAAAACAACAAAAGAATAAACAAAGTCCAAAGTTAGTAGAAGGAAGGAAAAGTAGAGGTGAGAGGGGAAATAAACCAAATAGAGGGTAAAAAAAATAATAATAAAAATAAATGAAACTAAGAGCTGGTTCCTGGAAAAGATAAATAAAATTGATAAACCTTCAGACATATTCATCAAGAAAAAAAGAGAGGGCTCAAATAAAGAAAATCACGAATGAAAGAGAAGTTACAACTGACCCAAAGAAATACAAATATAATATATTGTATATATATATAATATATAATATAACATAATATAATATACGGATTATAAGAGACTACTACAGAAAATAATATGCCCCAAAATTGGACAATTTGAAGAAATAGAAATTTCTAAAAGCATATAATCTTCCAAGACTGAATTTTGAAGAAACAAAATCTGAACAGACAAAATTGAATCAGTAAATAAAAAACTCCCAACAAACAGATATCCAGGACCAAATGGTTTCACGGGTAAATTCTGTTTTTAAAGTTTAATTATTTATTTTGAGAGAGAGGGTGGGGAGTGGAGGGGAAGAAAGAGGGAGAGAGAAAATCCCAAGTAGGCTCTGCACTATTGGTGCAGAACCCTATGTGGGTCTTGAACTCATAAACTGTGAGATCATGACCTGAGCCGAAATCGAGTTGGACACTTAACCAAGTGAGCCACCCAGGCACCCCTCTACCAAACATTTAAAGGAAAGTTAGCATCTATCTTTCTCAAACTATTCCAAAAATAGAAGGAGAAGAATGCTTTTGAAGTCATTCCATGGGGCCAGCATTACCCTGATACTGATATCCAAGGCACTCCAAAATTAAAAAAAAAAGAAAAGAAAAAAAAAGAAAAGAAAAAAGAAAAGAAAATCACAGACCAACATCCCTAATGAATAAACATACAAAAATCCTCAACAAAATATTAGCAAGCCAAATTAGAATGTACATTAAAAAGATTATTCACCATGATCAAATGGGATTATTCCAGGAATACAAGGATGGTTCGTACCCACAAACCAATCAATGTGATACACCACATTAACAAAATGAAGGATAAAAATCATACGATAATCTCAACAGGTGCAGAAAAATCATTTGAAAAAATTCAACATCCATGAGTTTTTATTCATGATAAAAACTCTCAACAAAGTGGTACAGAAGGAACATGCCTCAACATAATAAAGGCCATATATGACAAACCCACATCTGGCATCATACTCAATAGTGAAAAGCTGAACTCTTTTCTTTTAAGATCAGGAAGAAGACCTAGATATCCACTCTCACTACTTTTATTTAACAGAGAGTACGGAGGTCCTAGCCACAGCAATGAAACAAACAAAGACAAATAAAAGTTACCCAGATGGGTAAGAAAGAAGTAAACTGACACTATTTGCAGACAACAAATGGTTCTAGATATACTTGGAAAACCCTAAAGATTCCACCAAAAAGTATTAGAACTAATAAATGAATTCAGTAAATTATAGGATATAAAATTAATATACAGAAACCTGTTGTGTTTCTATGCACTAGCAATGAAATAGCAGAAAGGGAAACGAGAAAACAAGCATCAAAAAGAATAAAATACTCGACATAAATTTAACCAAAGAGGTGAAAGATCTCTACTCTGAAAACTATAAGGCATTGATGAAAGACATTAAATATGACACAAATACATGGAAAGATACACCATGCTTATGGATTGGAAGAATTAATATTGTTAAAATGTCCATACTACCCAAAGGAACCTACAGATTCAGTGCAATCCTGGTTGGGTTTGCACCAGAACAAACAAACAAACAAACAAAAACATCTAAAATCTCTATAGAACCACAAAAGAGCTTGGATAGCTGATGCAATCTTGAGAAAGAAGAACAAAGCTGGAGGCAGCACGCTTCCAGATTTCAAGCCACACTACAAAGCTATGGTAATCAAAACAGCATGGTACGGGCACAAAAAGACACACAGATCAATGGGACAGAGCTGAGAGCCCAGAAACAAACCCGTGTTTATCTGGTCAATTAATCTCTGACAAAGGAGGCAAGAACACACAATGGGGAAAAGACAGTCTCTTCAACAAATGATGTTGGGACAACTGGACAGCTATATGGAAAAGCATGACATTGGATCACTTTCTTACACCAGACACAAAAATAACCTCAAATAATAATAATAATAATCCTCAAAATGGATTATATAATCCTCAAAATGGATTAAAGACCTAACGGTGAGACCTGAAACCATAAACCTCCTAAAAGAAAACACAGAGAGTAAGCTCATGGACATTGGCTTTAGCAATATTTTTCTGACTATGTCTCCTCAGAAAGGGAAACAAAAGCCAAAATTAATAACTGGGAGTACATGAAAATAAAAGGCTTTTAAGGGGCGCCTGGGTGGCTCAGTCAGTTAAGCGTCTTGCTCTTGATTTTGGCTCAGGTCATGATATCGAGGCTTGTGAGTTTGAGCCCTGCATTGGGCTCAGTGCTAACAGTACAGAGCCTGCTTGGGATTCTCTTTCTCTCCCTCTCTGCTGTTCCCATGTGCACTCTTCCTCCAAATAAATAAACTTAAAAAAAAAAAGAAGAATATGTTAAAAAAAAAAAAGTATTTTGAACAGTGAAGGAAACCATCAACAAAATGAAAAGACAGCCAGTGAATGGGAGAAGATATTTGCAAATGATATATCCAATAAGGGGTTAATATCCAAAATATATATTTAAAAAACCTCATGCAACTCAACACCAAAAAAACCCCAAATAATCTGATTGAAAATGGGCAGAGGACCTGAATAGACATCTTTCCAAACAAGACATGCAGATAGCCAGGAGATACATGAAAAGATGCCCAGCATCAGCAATCATGCGGGAAATGTAAGTCAAAATCACAGTGAAGTATCACCTCACCCCAGCAGAATGGCTAAAAATAAAAAGACAAACAAAATAACAAATGTTGGTAAGGATGCGGAGAAAAGAGAACACTTGTGCACCGTTGGTGGGAATGTAAATTGGTGCAGCCACTGTGGAAAGCAGTATGGAGGTTCCCCCCAAAAACTAAAAATAGTACTGCCATATGCTTCAGTAATTCTACTTCTGGGTATTTACCCAAAGAAAATGCAAACACTAACTCGAAAGGATATCTGCACTCCTATGCTCACCGCGGCATTATTTACAATAGCCACGATATGGCAGCAACCTACGTGTCCATCTGTAGATGGATGGATAAAGAAAGAAGATGTGGTTTATATATACAACGGAATGCTGCTCAGCCGTAAAAAAAAAAAAAAAAAAAAAAAAAAAAAGAGTGAGATTTTCCTGTTCATGACAACATGGATGGAGCGTGAGGGTATTATGCTAACTGAAATCAGTCAGAGAACGACAAATACCCTATGGTCTCACTTATGTGTGGCCTCTAAAAAACAAAAGAAACAAACCGCAACAAAATAGAAACACACTCAAAAATACAGAGAACAAAGTGGTGGTTGCAAGAGGGGAGGTGGGCAGAGGAGTAGGCAGAATAGCTAAAGAGGATTAGGGGGGATAGACTTCCAGGTATTGACAATTAAGTCACAGACATGAAAAGTACAGCATAGAGAACAGAGTCAATAATATTGTAATAACTGTGTATGGTAACGTGGTAATTACACGTATTGTGGTGGGCCTATCGTATGTAATGTATGTAACTGCTGAATCACTGTGTTGTACACCTGAAACTAATATAATATTACATGTCAACTATACTTCAACTAAAAAAAAAAAGATTAAAAAAAAGACAAAAAGCTACTTGTCATTCTGTGCTTGGGCTTTAAGTCTCACACTTACAATTTTTTAATGTTTATTTATTTATTTTTGAGAGAGGGGCGGGGAGGGAGGAGAGCAGGACGAAGAAGTGGCAGAGAGAGAGGGAGGCAAAGAATCCAAAGTGGGCTGCACACTGTCGGTGCAGAGCCCGATGTGGGGCTCAAACTCACGAACTGTGAGATCATGACCTGAGCCGAAATCAGACGCTTAACCAAATGAGCCACCCAGGCGCCCCTCGTGCTTACAAATGTCATTTGCATGTTCTTGGGGGGAGTTATTGCATGTTTTTAAGAATGGAATGATGTGAGTCAATGCTATGATTCAACCGGTGCTTCTGTAAGATCGCTGCTGGCCAGGAGAGGGGTCCCTGGGAAAGGTGGGAGACTGGGGACAGAGAGAGAAGATGACTACACAAATCACCCTGAACAGTGTGAGTAGGAGGGACAAATGTGTTGGACAGATGGGGCACTGGGGAGGTAGGTTACGTGATCATAGAGGAGGGTAAGGACACTTGACTTAACTGAGTTTTCTCATCTGGGTTTTACCGAGAGGCAAGAAGGGCTGCTCTCGTCTGAATGTGTCCCTCCCAAATTCATATACTGAGAAATCCTAACCCTCAAAAATGATGGCATTAGGGGGTGGAGCCTTTAGGGGGTGGAGCCTTCACAATGGAATTATTTCCTTATATAATAAGAGACTCCACAGAGCTCCTCAACCCCTTCCACCTGTAAGGACACAGCAAGAAGTCTCAGACCTGGAAGAGGTCCCTCATCCGACCATGCTGGCACGATGATCTTGGACTTCCAGCTCCCAGAACTGTGAGAAATATATTTCTATGGTTTATTAGCTACCCAGTCTGTGCTATTTAAAAAAATTTTTTTTAATACTTAGTTTTTTGAGAGACAGAGCGAGAGTGAGCAGGGGAGGGGCAGAGAGAGAGGGAGACACCAAATCTGAAGCAGGCTCTGAACAATCAGTGCAAAGTCCGACATGGGGCTCAAACCCACAAACCGTGAGATCATGACCTGAGCCGAAATCGGATGCTTAACCGACTGTGCCACCCAGGCGCCCCCAGTCTGTGATATTTTATTATAGCGGCCTGCACAGATGAAGACAGGCCAAGAGAAGGAACACAGGAAGAGATTTTAACTTTTCTCTTTATAAAGGGAAGATTGTGCACTGAGTTTCAAACAGACTGAATTTTAAGGGAAAGAGAATGGAGAGAATTCCAGCCATCATTTGGAAATACAGATATGGAGGTAAGAGCTAAAAAAGTAATTCAGAATCAGCCACACAGAGGAACCAATAAATGCCCTGAGAGTGGATGTTATCACCTGGAAAGAGCTACGCAGATCATTCATAGGCCTGTGAGAAAAAGGGGCCGAGTTAGACCTTGAGAGGTGCTTATATTAGTGAACACCAGAGGAAGAGCATTCTAGAAATAATTCAAATTCCTAACAATATGGGGCACCATCTAGTCCTCCACTCCTGTATCTGATTTTTCTTTAATAGAGAACAATGACTGGGGCGCCTGGCTGGCTCAGTGGAGCACATGACTCTTCACCTTGGGCTCATGAGTTCGAGCCTCACATTGGGCATAGAGTTTACTCAAAAAAAAAAAAAAAAAAAAGAATAATGACTCATCTGTTTTTTAAAATTCTTTAAATGTTTATTCTTGAGAGAGAGACAGAGCGTGAGCGGGGAGGGGCAGAGAGAGAGAGAGAAGGAGACACAGAATCTGAAGCAGGTTTCAGACTCTGAGCTGTCAGCACAGAGTCCAATGTGGGGCTCCAACTCACGAGCCATAATCATGACCTGAGCTGAAGTCAAACGCTTAATTGACTGAGCCACCCAGGGCCGGGACTCATCTTCTTTAATACAGAATCTGTTTGGTGTCTGTCTGAGAATTAAAGAAAATAGGTAGCTTTTTCCTGCATAAGGATACTTCTTTGCAAAGGCAGTATTTCGCAAACTCTTTGCTGGTTGACCGTGACCCACAGTGAGAAATTCAAGTTATATATGCATAGATATATATGCATAAAGACAAAAGTCTTTATGAAACAATATCTACCTGTAGCTTCTACAATTAATGCTATTTTCTATTTTATTCTATTCCTGTAAGGAAAACAAAACAAAACAAAACAAAACAAAACCATGCCTGCTGGGTCCCAGTGAGTTGACATCACAAAAGACAGTGGGATTTAGGGCTGTGGTTTCTGGAAGTCTACTCTCCCTCTAGTGGTTGACATCTTTCAGGAGAGATCAGAGCTTGAGGCTCAAGCTGGAGACCCACGGAGAAGAGCATCACTCCATCTCCAAAGGCCCCTTTTCCTGGAGGAATTTTTAGCTTTGGGAGGAAGTCTAGGCAGGTTTGACCCGCAGTTGCTCGGATTGTTTCCGGATGCAAATAATAATGACAGGCATTGAATCAGGCACTTTCTGTACATTATTAACAATTCTCATAAGCCTCTGAGGGAAATGTAATTATTACCTCCATGTTACAGAGGGGAAACATAAGGCTAAGAGAGAATTTGCCCATGATCGTACTGCCCGCGAACAGTGACACGCAGATCCAAGCTCAGTCGGCTTGCAGGACAGTGATGGTGAGCTGCAGCTTCTTGGCTTTACTGTGCCTCATCCCCATTAGTCCCCTAGCAAGTGTCCCTCAGCAAGACTTGGTCTTGACTCAGAGCAGTCTTTATTCCTTCTCTTATGGAGACTCTGTGCATTTACAAGTTTCTTGAATATAATTGAGGATCTGAAATGTGTTCTGGAAGCCCAGGCGGAAAGAGAAGGAGCGGGAGAGAAAGAGAAAGGGTGGGGTAGGTCGAGGAAGGCCCTTTTGAGGCTGGGCTGGAAAAGGCGATCTGGAGGGGGAGAGGCCGGGTTCTCATCACCTTGACCTCCCTGCCTCTGTCTTTGCCCTGACGATCAGCCACCTCCACGTCTCCACCAGGCTTATCTCTCCAAAACAGCTCTGTCCTCATCACTTTCCTACCTCGTGCTTCTTGCTGACATGGCCCACGCACCTGTCCGGAACTGAAAGCCTCCTTCTCTCCCTTCAATGCCAACTCAGTGTCTCCTCCTCAGACGGCCATTCCAGACTTGTAACTGGCCCTGCCCGACCATCCCCAACCTCGCCCACTCGCTCACGATGTCTGCACATGAAGCCTGGCAGGCTTTCCCTGTCCCTGAATGCTTGTCCCTGAATGCAGGCTTTCCCTGTCCCTGAAGGCTTGTCTGATCTCAGTGCCTGCGCTCATGTTGGGCCCTTGCCTGGAATGCCCTGCTTCCTCTCTCCCTGTCTATACCCACCCATCCTTTAAGACTCTGTTCGGGCCTTGCCTCTTCTTTAATGCCTTCCCCTGATTCTTCTGTTACCTTTGCATCTCTGCTCTTGTATCATCCATGGAGGGATATTACCAAATACTGTAGAATATTTATGTATTTTTTAAAATTTGCTTAATGTTTATTTTTGAGAGACAGAGCATGAGTGGGGGTGAGGCACACACACACACACACACACACACACACACACACACACAGAATCGGAAGCAGGCTCCAGGCTCTGAGCTGTCTGTCAGCCCAGAGCTGGACGTGAGATCATGACCCGAGCCGAAAACGGGCACTTAACCGACGGAGCCACCCAGGTGCCCCCAAATACTGTAGAATATTTAAATGGTTCATGTTTATGCCTTCAGCCAGATACACTTATTCATTAATTTTAAAGTTATTGATCGAATTGCCTATTATTCAGACACGGGAAATTCTAGGACAAGGAAGGTAAGAGGAGCTCTCAAGACGCGAGGATTCGCAGACAGGGGCCGGCACGGTGCAGCACAGAGCTGCTGCTTTTTTTCCTTACTTCTGGGAAAGTACCCCAATTTTCTTCTGGGCAGCCCCTGAAATCTAAGCCTGTGTTGCAGGAGCAGGGCCAGACTCCACACCTTAAAAGAGGAGCGGGCATGTGACAGAGGGCTGGCCACTGAGAACTGCACTCCCCTGGTCACAGAGATGGGGTGCGATGGGCTAGGCCGGTGGGAAATTAGTCCCAGGTGCCCGCTAGAACTAGGGGGGGGGGGTGTTCAGCTGGCGGAACACGAGCCCGGAGCCACTGGCAATTATTACTGCCACCACTTTGAGGGGGTCTGTCTGAAGGGGAAGCCAACATGGGGGACATCAGAGTTGGGGGATTCTGGAGACGTTTAAGCACCTGGATCCAGCCTCTACCGTACCAGAAAGCCATTGCATTCTTTCCTGCTCAGGCCGGTTTCTGTTAAGATTCCGTAACGTGCAACTAAACGAGCCCTCACCATTGTGGTGCATCCGTTGCGATCCGTGCTCCGTGGTTACCTGTAAGCGGATAACAGCTCAAGGCACAGCCCCCTGGCATCCGGCCTGGAACTGCTCACCGGCCCTAAGTAGCCTAGCTACGTTCCCAATCCAGCTCAGGTTGGTCCGATTAAAGCGAGTCAACTGATTTCTCATGGCTCTGGTCACGGAGGAGCACTGCCTTTTCCCCTGAATGAAATCCTTCCCGTGGCACCTTGCCCGGCACTGCTATGCTTTAACTGCTCAGTGTGTTCCTGGAGCTTCTGTGCTGCCTCACGTCGGCCCACAGGTGCATACAGTTGGTTCTGTGTCTCTGCAAATGGTCTACACGATCCTCTATCATTTGATAAGATAGGCATATCTCAAAATGAGATGGGGTCCTCATGTTGAGCAAGCGTTAGAGGAATGAGTTTATAAGTCTACAGTGGGCTTATCAAACTGTAAGTGGTGGTGATGTAGTGAGAACAGGGCAAGAAAGAGAGTAGTCACCACAGTAATGCCTGTGGGTGAGTGGTGGCTACTGAGTGTGTGCTTTGTCCATTCTCTGGTAAGTTCTTATCAATCAATTGGCATGTATTTAATAAGTGCCGGCTAGAAATTAGAGTCAAACCCTTTCAGTCGTGTTCCACAGCCCTAAGCCAGTACCCGCCTAATAATTACCTTTGGTGATTGATAATGCTTTACACCCTCGACGTTAGTTAGAGACAAAGTCTGAACGCAAAGAGAACAAATTCTTGGTTCCCAATACAGTGCTCATCTCCAACCCTGGGTCAAGCAATGACCAAATATTCCTGAGCTCGTTATCAGAAGTAGTTTCCTTTCCTCTAACGTTTCGCTCTGGATTCTTGGAAGACTGTCACTCCCCAAAGTCAGAGGCGGCGGAACATTTGAAAATGCTTTTAACAGAATAGGTTATGCCTTGAACTAAATCGCTGCCTTACCTTCAAAGTCCTGAGGCTGCCCGAGTGGACTTCCTGTGCCTGTGTCTAGTCTCCGGCCAAGGCCACATGCGGACACACCCTTGGCTCGGGCCCGAGTTGGAGCTTCTCCAGCTGAAGGTGTCCCTCTTGCTTCCGTGCTTCTGCCTGGCAAATATTTGGAATATTTGAATATTTGGAACATTCCAGGTACCCTCTCTGTCCCCTTTTAGTTAAATCCTTTGTAAAGTCACAATAAAATAATTACAGTGACCTTCTACTAGGGAGCCCAGTAAATAGCTCCTGTTAGAAGTTCATCCAGAAGTAAGACTGGCCTCTGGTCTGCGTGGGAGATGGTGGGTCATGGGCAATCCTACAGAGCATGATTTAATTAGAACCTGTTGGGAGCCAGACTTTCAATGGAGCTAGTTCCTATTAAGAAAGCTCAGAACCCTTTCTGAGAGACAACAACACTCCCCTCCTCCAAATATCCCAGGAACCAGTAGACTGTAAAGATCTGGTAACAAGTTTATTTTTCCCTGTAGCCAAGAGTTGGGAAGTACATAACTTACCTTTCTTCCTTCACTGAAGTTGGGTGGCCATTGCTAAGACCAATGGCAGACGCTAAGGCAGTGTCTTCTGCGCAGTGGTTCTCAGCTTTGAGGTCATGTTAGAAAGCTGGGGATTTTAGGGGCGCCCGGCTAGCTCGATCAGTAGAGCATGCAACTCTTGATCTCAGGGTTCTAAGTTCAAACCCCACCTTGGTTGTAGAGATTATTTAAAAATAAAATCTTAAAAAAGAGAAGAAACCTGAGGATTTTAACAACTGTTGATGTGTGCTGTGCTACCCACTGCCCCCCCCTCCCAGGGTCTGAGTTATGTGGTCGGGGGGTACACCTGGCATCAGGATTGAAAAATCATGCCAGCTATTTATAATAGTGCTATAGTTGTATGATTTAACCGGGCCCAGAAGAAAAAAGAAAAGGCAAAACCCAGCCTTTGTTTATAAAGGTTATCGTTGCTTAGAATTTATTGTTATATGCCACAGAATATGACTTTGTACTAAAGAAGTTTGGAAAAACCTTTTTTTTTTTTTGTAGTCGGGAGGAGTAAGTCTCCACCTTGCGGGCTCCACAGGACTGACTATCCCAAAGCCTAAATGAGATTAGGCAGTAACAGGACACGTGTGTGTGTGTGTGTGTGTGTGGGGGGGGACAGTACTTAGTAAACCAGGATTTGCACACACCTGCCCGGGGTGGGGTGGGGATGGGTGAGGCCAGGAAATGCTGGAGGAGATGAACAGGGCATAGGACCACGAGGAGTGATAGGCCTGCAGTGAGGCAGGAGTCTCATTTCAAGGTGAGACATTGACTCAGCTGGGGCCGATCCTTTTTTTTTTCTTTTAAAGACATATGTTAAAATTTGTATATCAAATCTCTCAATTTTGAGAACACTCAGTGCCAAAAAGCGCATTTGGGAAGTAGACACATGGATCCCACACTTTCTTTGAAAGTCACCTTAGTTCCCTTCCATACTCATTTATAAGACAGCTTGCAATGCTCTCTCAAGTGTGGGGACACATTGGACTTCTTCAAATACAAAGCAAACATCAAAAAATTCGAGGAGTAATCAGTGTCCTGATTCTGTTCCCTTCAGTTTGCAGACAAGCACACAGAGGCTCAAAGAGTTGGAGGCATATGCCCAGGGTCACAAGGTCAAGTAGTGGCTATAATGACATTCTTGATCTAACCCAAACATCTAGTCTGTACTTCTTACTTTTCAACAGAATTCCAGTTTGGGGATCTATCCCTCCCAGAGTGACTCAAGGATACCCAGTGCAACACCATTTCCAGCTCTAGGGTAGATCCTGGTCAGTCTAAGCCAATCAATGCATGGCA